>NW_027476219.1:0-300000 GCF_051020955.1 Megalopta genalis | reverse complement strand
TTGGAAGCGTTGGCATCGAGAATATTTGAACGAGCTGACCAGTCGTAGTAAACGGTTCAAGGGAGATCACCAGATAACTGAGAACTCTATAGTCCTCCTCAGGGAAGATCACGTGCCGTCCACGCAATGGCCGTTGGGGCGAGTCATCAAGGTCCATCCAGGCTCCGACGGCATAATTCGCACAGTTACAGTAAAGACTGCTACGAATGTGTTCGATCGGAGCATAAAAAAACTCGTCCCATTGCCAATCCAACCAGATGACGACAACCAAGGACGCAGCAGACCTTCAATAGAAGATGACTAGCCCGGGAATGTTACATTTAGTAATTCATAGATATAAGGCTCTCAGATACACGTACGACTACGCGAAACATTACATTCATACACGTTACACATCATACATTAGTCATCCACATTGGTCACCACACATCGATTAGACTTTCCTCATTTCACTTTGATCGGTTCCCTATCAAGGCGGGGAGGATGTTCCGTTCTGTAGGACCTCTCGTAGGCCGCTTTCGCGAAAGTTTATGGCGTGGACCAGCGAGGATCATAAAGAGACGGAAACCTTTTTTCCATCTGCAGAACATCGGTGCAGGGTCTTCCGTCTCTTTAATGACCGCGACGCGTCGTAGGCACGAAAGGCCCGAAAAAACAACACCGTCGTAAATTTGAGAATTTAACGGGTCTTGAGAAAGTTTAGTCCCAACCGTCGCGGGGACGATATCTCAGGCCCCAGGGGACCTCCCGACCACGCAACTACGCAACACCCCCCTCTCCTAGACAAGGCTCGTGTAGGACGATACGAGAGGATGGTGACGAAAAGCTTAGAGGACACTGATTGGAAAATCGCAATCTTCGAGAAAAACCAATCAGTGCGTCCCGGCGTGGAGGTGGAGGTTCCTTCAGGGATCTCAAACAGGGGTGACCGATATAAAATAATGCGACCAGTCGGGGCGCGTACAGTAAAACGCAGAAACACAAAGTCTTCAACAATCATTCGACACTACACAGACCGAAAACACTCCATGTACTATATCTAGTCTTCTAAATTAAAGTCGTTATTTCTGTTAAAAAGTGCAACAGTCAATACCCTTCATTACCAGCTCTGTTACTTTAAGTGGGCACAGAGCATCGCGAACCACATTGTCAAATTAGAATCGGTAATTTACAACCCCCGTAGACCGAACAACGGTCGCAGTGTCGGTGCGTGATTAACACTGATGCTAAATCATTTGCTTCGGTTGGATTTGAAGCTAAACCTTCTACAACGCAATGATTTGAAGCTAAATCATGTGTTTCGCTTGGATTTGAAGCTAACTCGTTTGTTTCGCATGCAGTTGAAGCAAAATTATGAATATCACAAGTATTTCAACATAAACCATTTGTTTCGCATGGATTAGAAGCTAATCCTTCTACTTCGAATTGATTTGAATCTAAATCATTGGTTTCGCGTGAATATGAAGCTAAACCTTCTACATCGCATTGACTTGAATCTAAATCATGTGTTTAGCATGAATTTGAAGCTAACTCGTTTGTTTGCCTTGCATTTGAAGCTATATCACTTATATCGCAAGTATCTGAAAATAAATCGTTTGTGTCGCATGCATTTGAAACCAAACCTTCTACATAGCTTTGATTTGAAGCATAATCATGTGTTTTGCTTGGATTTGAAGCTAAATCGTTTGTTTCGCATGCAGTTGTAGCTAAATGATATATATCACGTGTATTTGTAGCTAAACCAGTAGTTTCGCATGGATTTGAAGCTGACTCGTTTGTTTCGTCCGCATTTGAAGCTATGTCACTTATATCGGAAGTATCTAAAGCTAAATCATTGGTTTCGCATGGATTTGAAACTAAACCTTCTACATAGCTTTGATTTGAAGCATAATCATGTGTTTTGCTTGGATTTGAAGCCAAATCGTTTGTTTCGCATGCAGTTGTAGCTAAATCATGTATATCATAACTACTTGAAGCTAAACCATTTGCTTCGCTTGGATTTGAAACTAAGCCTACTACTTCGCATTGATTTGAAACTAAATCATGTGTTTCGCTTCCATTTGAAGCTAACTCGTTTGTTTGCCCTGCATTTGAAGCTATATCACTTATATCGCAATTATCTGAAAATAAATCATTTGTGTCTCATGGATTTAAAGCTAAACCATCTACATAGCACTGATTCGAAGCTTAATCATGTTTTTTGCATGAATTTGAAGCTAACTCGTGTGATTCGTCTGCATTTGAAGCTATATCTCTTATATCGCAAGTATCTGAAGATAAATCGTTTGTGTCGCATGGATTTGAAACTAAACCTTCTACATAGCTTTGATTTGAAGCTAAATCATTTGTTTCGCATGCATTTGGAGCTAACTCGTTTGTTTCACCTGCATTTGAAGCTATATCACTTATATTGCAAGTATCTGAACCTAAATCATTTGTTTCGCATGGATTTGAAGCTAAGCCTCCTACTTCGCATTGATTTGAAGCTAAATCATGTGTACCGCATGGATTTTGAAGCTAACTCGTTTGATTCGTCTGCATTTGACGCTATATCACTTATATCCCAATTTTTGAAGCTAATCATGTGTATCGCATGGGATTGAATTTAACTTGTTTTGCCTGTGTTTGAAGCTATATCACTTGTATCGCGAGTATTTGGAGAAAAATCATTTGTGTCGCATTGATTTGAAGCTAAAACTTCTACATCGCATTGATTTGAAGCTAATCCTTCTACATCGCATTGATTTGAAGCTAAATCATGTGTTCCGCTTGGATTTGATGCTAAATCATGTGTTCCGCTTGGATTTGAAGCTAAACCTTCTACATCGCATTGATTTGAAGCTAAATCATGTGTTTCGCTTGGATTTGAAGCTAAACCTTCTACTTCGCATTGATTTGAAGCTAAATCATGTGTTTCGCATGGATTTGAAGCTAACTCGTTTGTTTCTCCTGCATTTTAAGCTATATCGCTTATATCGTAAGTATCTAAACCTAAATCATTTGTTTCGGTTGGATTTGAAGCTAAACCTTCTACAACGCAATGATTTGAAGCTAAATCATGTGTTTCGCTTGGATTTGAAGCTAACTCGTTTGTTTCGCATGCAGTTGAAGCAAAATCATGAATATCACAAGTATTTCAACATAAACCATTTGTTTCGCATGGATTAGAAGCTAATCCTTCTACTTCGAATTGATTTGAATCTAAATCATTGGTTTCGCGTGAATATGAAGCTAAACCTTCTACATCGCATTGACTTGAATCTAAATCATGTGTTTAGCATGAATTTGAAGCTAACTCGTTAGTTTGCCCTGCATTTGAAGCTATATCACTTATATCGCAAGTATCTGAAAATAAATCGTTTGTGTCGCATGCATTTGAAACCAAACCTTCTACATAGCTTTGATTTGAAGCATAATCATGTGTTTTGCTTGGATTTGAAGCTAAATCGTTTGTTTCGCATGCAGATGTAGCTAAATAATATATATCACGTGTATTTGTAGCTAAACCAGTAGTTTCGCATGGATTTGGAGCTGACTCGTTTGTTTCGTCCGCATTGGAAGCTATGTCACATATATCGGAAGTATCTAAAGCTAAATCATTGGTTTCGCATGGATTTGAAACTAAACCTTCTACATAGCTTTGATTTGAAGCATAATCATGTGTTTTGCTTGGATTTGAAGCTAAATCGTTTGTTTCGCATGCAGTTGTAGCTAAATAATATATATCACGTCTATTTGTAGCTAAACCAGTAGTTTCGCATGGATTTGAAGCTGACTCGTTTGTTTTGTCCGCATTTGAAGCTATGTCACTTATATCGGAAGTATCTAAAGCTAAATCATTGGTTTTGCATGGATTTGAAGCTAAACCTTCTACAACGCAATATATTTGCTGCTAAATCATGTGTTTCGCATGGATTTGATGCTCATTCGTTTGTTTCCCCTGCATTTGAAGCTATTTCAGTTATATCGCAAGTATCTGATGCCAAATCATGTGTTTCGCTTGGATTTGAAGCTAAACCTTTTACATCGCATTGATTTGCAGCTAAATCATGTCTTTTGCATGGTTTTGATGCTAACTCGTTTGTTTCCCCTGCATCTGAAGCTATATCAGTTATATCGCCAGTATCTGCTGCTAAATCATTGGTTTCGCATGGATTTGGAGCTAAACCTTCTACATCGCATTGATTTGAAGCTAAATCATGTGTTTCGCTTTGATTTGCAGCTATACCTTCTACATCGCTTTGATTTGAAGCCAAATCATGTGTTTTGCATGGATTTGATGCTAACTCGTTTGTTTCCCCTGCATTTGAAGCTATTTCAGTTATATCGCAAGTATCTGATGCTAAATCATGTGTTTCGCTTGGATTTGAAGCTAAGCCTTCTTCTTCACATGAATTTACAGTTAAATGATGTGTACCGCATGGATTTTGAAGCTAACTCGTTTGATTCGTCTGCATTTGATGCTACATCACTTATATCGCAAGCATCTGAACCTAAATCATTTGTTTCGCATGGATTTGAATCTAACTCGTTCGTTTCTCCTGCATTTGATGCTATATCACTTATATCGCAAGTATCTAAACCTAAATCATTTGTTTCGGTTGGATTTGAAGCTAAGCCTCCTACCTCGCATTGATTTGAAGCTAAATCATGTGTACCGCATGGATTTTGAAGCTAACTCGTTTTATTCGTCTGCATTTGACGCTATATCACTCATATCCCAATTTTTGAAGCTAATCATGTGTATCGCATGGAATTGAATTTAACTTGTTTCGCCTGTGTTTGAAGCTATATCACTTGTATCGCGAGTATTTGGAGAAAAATCATTTGTTTCGCATGGATTTGAAGCTAACTCGTTCGTTTCGACTGCATTTGATGCTATATCACTTATATCCCAAGTGTTTGAAGCTAAATCATGTGTTTCGCATGGTTTTGAAGCTAACTCGTTAGTTTCGCCTGCATTTGAAGTAATATCAATGTATCGCAAGTATCTGAACCTAAATCATTTGTTTCGCATGGATTTGAAGCTGAGCCTTCTACTTCGTATCGATTTGAAGTTAAATGATATATATCGCATGGATTTTGGAGTTTCACCGTTGATTCGTCTGCATTTCCTGCTATATCACTTATATCCCAAGTGTTTGTAACTAAATCATTTGTTTCGCATGGATTTGAAGCTAAACCTTCTACATCGCATTGATTTGAAGCTAAATCATTTGTTTCGCATGGATTTGAAGCTAAACCTTCTACATCGCATTGATTTACAGCTAAATCATGTGATTCGCTTGGCTTTGAAGCTAACTCGTTAGTTTCGCCTGCATTCGAAGCAATATCAATGTATCGCAAGTATCTGAACCTAAATCATTTGTTTCGCATGAATTTGAAGCTAAGCCTTCTACTTCGCATGGATTTAAAGCTAAATGATGTGTATCGCATGGATTTTGAAGCTAACTCGTTTGATTCGTCTGCATTTGAAACTATATCAGTTATATCGCAAGTAGCTGATGCTAAATCATTTGTTTCGCATGGATTTGAAGCTAAACCTTCTACATCACATTGATTTGCAGCTAAATCATGTGTTTCGCATGGATTTGAAGCTAACTCGGTCGTTTCGCCTGCATTTGATGCTATATCACTTATATCGCAAGTATCTGAAGCTAAATCATTTGTTTCGTATAGATTTGAAGCTAAGCCTTCTACTTCGTATCGATTTGAAGTTAAATGATATGTATCGCATGGATTTTGAAGCTTCCCCGTTTGATCCGTCTGCATTTCCTGCTATATCACTTATATACCAAGTGTTTGTAGGTAAATCATTTGTTTCGCATGGATTTGAAGTTAAACCTTCTACATCGCATTGATTTGAAGCTAAATCATGTGTTGCGCTTGGATTTGAATCTATACCTTCTACATCGCATTGATTTGAAGCTAAATCATGTGTTTCGTACGGATTTGAAGATATACATTCTACATCGCTTTGATTTGAAGCTAAATCATGTGTTTTGCATGGAATTGATGCTAACTCGTTCGTTTCCCTTGCATTTGAAGCTATTTTAGTTATATCGCAAGTATCTGATGCTAAATCATGTGTTTCGCTTGGATTTGAAGCAAAACCTTTTACATCGCATTGATTTGCAGCTAAATCATGTGTTTTGCATGGATTTGATGCTAAATCGTTTGTTTCCCCTGCATTTGAAGCTATATCAGTTATATCGCAAGTATCTGATGCTAAATCATTTGTTTCGCATGGATTTGAAGCTAATCCTTCTACATCGCATTGATTTGAAGCTAAATCATGTGTTTTGTATGGATTTGATGCTAACTCGTTTGTTTCCCCTGCATTTGAAGCTATATCAGTTTTATCGCAAGTATCTGAAGCTAAATCATTTCTTTCGCATGGATATGAAGCTCAACATTCTAGATCGCAATTGATTTGATGCTAAATCGTGTGTTTTGCATGGATTTTATGCTAACTCGTTTGTTTACCCTGCATTTGAAGCTATTTCAGTTATATCGCAAGTATCTGATGCTAAATCATTTGTTTTGCATGGATTTGAAGCTAAACCTTCTACATCGGACTGATTTACAGCTAAATCATGTGTTTCGCATGGATTTGTAGCTAACTCGTTCGTTTCGCCTGCATTTGATGGTATATCACTTATATCGTAAGTGTTTGAAGCTAAATCATTTGTTTCGCATGGATTTGAAGCTAAACCTTCTACATCGTATCGATTTGAAACTAAATGATATGTATCGCATGGATTTTGAAGCTATCCCGTTTGATTCGTCTGCATTTGCAGCTATATCACTTATATCACAAGTGTTTGAAGCTAAATCATTTGTTTCGCATGGATTTGAAGTTAAGCCTTCTACTTCGCATGGATTTAAAGCTAAATGATGTGTATCGCATGGATTTTGAAGCTAACTCGTTTGATTCGTCTGCATTTGAAGCTATATCAGTTATATCGCAAGTAGCTGATGCTAAATCATTTGTTTCGCATGGATTTGAAGCTAAACCTTCTACATCGGATTGATTTACAGCTAAATCATGTGTTTCGCATGGATTTGAAGCTAACTCGTTCGTTTCGCCTGCATTTGATGCTATATCACTTATATCGTAAGTGTTTGAAGCTAAATCATTTGTTTCGCATGGATTTGAAGCTAAACCTTCTACATCGTATCGATTTGAAGCTAAATGATATGTATCGCATGGATTTTGAAGCTATCCCGTTTGATTCGTCTGCATTTGCAGCTATATCACTTATATCACAAGTGTTTGAAGCTAAATCATTTGTTTCGCATGGATTTGAAGCTAAACTTTCTACATCGCATTGATTTGAAGCTAAATCATGTGTTTTGCATGGATTTTATGCTAACTCGTTTGTTTCCCCTGCATTTGAAGCTATATCAGTTATATCGCAAGTATCTGATGCTAAATCATTTGTCTCGCATGGATTTGAAGCTAACTTGTTAGTTTCGCCTGCATTTGAAGCAATATCAATGTATCGCAAGTATCTGAACCTAAATCATTTGTTTCGCATGGATTTGAAGCTCAGCCTTCTACTTCGTATCGATTTGAAGTTAAATAATATGCATCGCATGGATTTTGGAGCTTCCCCGTTTGATTCGTCTGCATTTCCTGCTATATCACTTATATTCCAAGTGTTTGTAGGTAAATCATTTGTTTCGCGTGGATTTGATGCTAAACCTTCTACATCGCATTGATTTGAAGCTAAATCATGTGTTGCGCTTGGATTTGAATCTATACCTTCTACATCGCATTGATTTGAAGTTAAATCATGTTTTTTTTTGGATTTGAAGATATAACTTCTACATCGCTTTGATATGAAGCTAAATCATGTGTTTTGCATGGATTTGAAGCTAACTCGTTCGTTTCGCCTGCATTTGATGCTATATCACTTATATCGTAAGTGTTTGAAGCTAAATCATTTGTTACGCATGGATTTGAAGCTAAACCTTCTACATCGGATTGATTTACAGCTAAATCATGTGTTTCGCATGGATTTGAAGCTAACTCGTTCGTTTCGCCTGCATTTGATGCTATATCACTTATATCGTAAGTGTTTGAAGCTAAATCATTTGTTTCGCATGGATTTGAAGCTAAACCTTCTACATCGTATCGATTTGAAGCTAAATGATATGTATCGCATGGATTTTGAAGCTATCCCGTTTGATTCGTCTGCATTTGCATCTATATCACTTATATCAAAAGTGTTTGAAGCTAAATCATTTGTTTCGCATGGATTTGAAGCTAAACATTCTACATCGCATTGATTTGAAGCTAAATCATGTGTTGCGCTTGGATTTGAATCTATACCTTCTACATCGCATTGATTTGAAGCTAAATCATGTTTTTTTGGATTTGAAGATATAACTTCTAAATCGCTTTGATTTGAAGCTAAATCATGTGTTTTGCATGGAGTTGATGCTAACTCGTTTGTTTCCCCTGCATTTGAAGCTGTATCACATATATCGCAAGTATCTTAAGCTAAATCATTTTTTTCGCATGGATTTGACGCTAAACCTTCTACATCGCATTGATTTGAAGCTAAATCATGTGTTGCGCTTGGATTTGAATCTATACCTTCTACATCGCATTGATTTGAAGCTAAATCATGTTTTTCGTTTTGATTTGAAGCTAAACCTTCATACATCGCATTGCTTTGCAGCTAAATCATGTGGTTCGCTTGGATTTGAAGCTATACCTTCTACATCGCTTTGATTTGAAGCTAAATCATGTGTTTTGCATGGTTTAGATGCTAACTCGTTTGTTTCCGCTGCATTTGAAGCTATATCAGTTATATCGCAAGTATCTGATGCTAAATCATTTGTTTCGCATGGATTTGATGCTAACTCGTTTGTTTCCCCTGCATTTGATGCTATATCACTTATATCGTAAGTGTTTGAAGCTAAACCTTCTTCATCGTATCGATTTGAAGCTAAACCTTCTTCATCGTATCGATTTGAAGCTAAATGATATGTATCGCATGGATTTTGAAGCTATCCCGTTTCATTCGTCTGCATTTGCAGCTATATCACTTATATCACAAGTGTTTGAAGCAAAATCATTTGTTTCGCATGGATTTGAAGCTAAACCTTCTACATCGCATTGATTTGAAGCTAAATCATGTGTTTTGCATGGATTTTATGCTAACTCGTTTGTTTCCCCTGCATTTGAAGCTATATCAGTTATATCGCAAGTATCTGATGCTAAATCATTTGCCTCGCATGGATTTGAAGCTAAACCTGCTACATCGCATTGATTTACAGCTAAATCATGTGATTCGCTTGGCTTTGAAGCTAACTCGTTAGTTTCGCCTGCATTCGAAGCAATATCAATGTATCGCAAGCATCTGAACCTAAATCATTTGTTTTGCATGGATTTGAAGTTAAGCCTTCTACTTCGCATGGATTTGAAGTTAAATGATATGTATCGCATGGATTTTGAAGCTTCCCCGTTTGATCCGTCTGCATTTCCTGCTATATCACTTATATCCCAAGTGTTTGTAGGTAAATCATTTGTTTCGCATGGATTTGAAGTTAAACCATCTACATCGCATTGATTTGAAGCTAAATCATTTGTTGCGCTTGGATTTGAATCTATACCTTCTACATCGCATTGATTTGAAGCAAAATCATGTGTTTCGTTCGGATTTGAAGATATACATTCTACATCGCTTTGATTTGAAGCTAAATCATGTGTTTTGCATGGAATTGATGCTAACTCGTTCGTTTCCCCTGCATTTGAAGCTATTTTAGTTATATCGCAAGTATCTGATGCTAAATCATGTGTTTCGCTTGGATTTGAAGCTAAACCTTTTACATCGCATTGATTTGCAGCTAAATCATGTGTTTTGCATGGATTTGATGCTAACTCGTTTGTTTCCCCTGCATTTGAAGCTATGTCAGTTATATCGCAAGTATCTGATGATAAATCATTTGTTTCGCATGGATTTGAAGCTCATCCTTCTAAATCGCATTGATTTGAAGCTATATCATGTGTTTTGCATGGATTTGATGCTAACTCGTTTGTTTCCCCTGCATTTGAAGCTATATCAGTTATATCGCAAGTATCTGAAGCTAAATCATTTCTTTCGCATGGATATGAAGCTCAACATTCTAGATCGCATTGATTTGAAGCTAAATCATGTGTTGCGCTTGGTTTTGAATCTATACCTTCTACATCGCATTGATTTGAAGCTAAATCATGTGTTTCGTTTGGATTTGAAGATATACCTTGTACATCGCTTTGATTTGAAGCTAAATCATGTGTTTTGCATGGAATTGATGATAACTCGTTTGTTTCCCCTGCATTTGAAGCTATTTCAGTTATATCGCAAGTATCTGATGCTAAATCATTTTTTTCGCATGGGTTTGAATATAAACCTTCTACATCGCATTGATTTGAAGCTAAATCATGTGTTGCGCTTGGTTTTGAATCTATACCTTCTACATCGCATTGATTTGAAGCTAAATCATGTGTTTCGTTTGGATTTGAAGATATACCTTGTACATCGCTTTGATTTGAAGCTAAATCATGTGTTTTGCATGGAATTGATGATAACTCGTTTGTTTCCCCTGCATTTGAAGCTATTTCAGTTATATCGCAAGTATCTGATGCTAAATCATTTTTTTCGCATGGATTTGAAGATAAACCTTCTACATCGCATTGATTTGCAGCTAAATCATGTGTGTCGCATGGATTTGAAGCTAACTCGTTTGTTTCCCCTGGATTTGAAACTATTTCGGTTATATCGCAAGTATCTGATGCTAAATCATTTGTCTCGCATGGATTTGAAGCTAAACCTTCTACATCGCATTGATTTGAAGCTAAATCATGTGTTGCGCTTGGATTTGAATCTATAACTTCTACATCGCATTGATTTGAAGCTAAATCATGTGTTTCGTTTGGATTTGAAGATATACCTTCTACATCGCTTTGATTTGAACCTAAATCATGTGTTTTGCATGGAATTGATGCTAACTCGTTTGTTCCCCTGCATGTGAAGCTATTTCAGTTATATCGCAAGTATCTGATGCTAAATCATTTGTCTCGCATGGATTTGAAGCTAAACCTTCTACATCGCATTGATTTGAAGCTAAATCATGTGTTGCGCTTGGTTTTGAATCTATACCTTCTACATCGCATTGATTTGAAGCTAAATCATGTGTTTCGTTTGGATTTGAAGATATACCTTGTACATCGCTTTGATTTGAAGCTAAATCATGTGTTTTGCATGGAATTGATGATAACTCGTTTGTTTCCCCTGCATTTGAAGCTATTTCAGTTATATCGCAAGTATCTGATGCTAAATCATTTTTTTCGCATGGATTTGAAGATAAACCTTCTACATCGCATTGATTCGCAGCTAAATCATGTGTGTCGCATGGATTTGAAGCTAACTCGTTTGTTTCCCCTCATTTGAAGCTATATCAGTTATATCGCAAGTATCTGAAGCTAAATCATTTCTTTCGCATGGATATGAAGCTCAACATTCTAGATCGCATTGATTTGAAACTAAATCATGTGTTTTGCATGGATTTTATGCTAACTCGTTTGTTTACCCTGCATTTGAAGCTATTTCAGTTATATCGCAAGTATCTGATGCTAAATCATTTGTTTCGCATGGATTTGGAGCTAAACCTTCTACATGGTATCGATTTGAAGCTAAATGATATGTATCGCATGGATTTTGAAACTATCCCGTTTGATTCGTCTGCATTTGCAGCTATATCACTTATATCACAAGTGTTTGAAGCTAAATCATTTGTTTCGCATGGATTTGATGCTAAACCTTCTACATCGCATTGATTTGAAGCTAAATCATGTGTTGCGCTTGGATTTGAATCTATACCTTCTACATCGCATTGATTTGAAGCTAAATCATGTTTTTCGTTTTCATTTGAAGCTAAACCTTCATACATCGCATTGCTTTGTAGCTAAATCATGTGGTTCGCTTGGATTTGAAGCTATACCTTCTACATCGCTTTGATTTGAAGCTAAATCATGTGTTTTGCATGGTTTAGATGCTAACTCGTTTGTTTCCGCTGCATTTGAAGCTATATCAGTTATATCGCAAGTATCTGATGCTAAATCATTTGTTTCGCATGGATTTGATGCTAACTCGTTTGTTTCACCTGCATTTGATGCTATATCACTTATATCGTAAGTGTTTGGAGCTATGTCATTTGTTTCGTATGGATTTGAAGCTAAACCTTCTTCATCGTATCGATTTGAAGCTAAATGATATGTATCGCATGGATTTTGAAGCTTCCCCGTTTGATTCGTCTGAATTTCCTGCTATATCACTAATATACCAAGTGTTTGTAGGTAAATCATTTATTTCGCATGGATTTGAGGCTAAACCTTCTACATCGCATTGATTTGAAGCTAAATCATGTGTTGCGCTTGGATTTGAATCTATAACTTCTACATCGCATTCATTTGAAGCTAAATCATGTGGTTCTTTTGGATTTGAAGATATACCTTCTACATCGCTTTGATTTGAAGCTAAATCATGTGTTTTGCATGGAATTGATGCTAACTCGTTTGTTTCCCCTGCATTTGAAGCTATTTCGGTTATATCGCAAGTATCTGATACTAAATCATTTGTCTCGCATGGATTTGAAGATAAACCTTCTACATCGCATTGATTTGAAGCTAAATCATGTGTTGCGCGTGGATTTGAATCTATACCTTCTACATCGCATTGATTTGAAGCTAAATCATGTGTTTCGTTTGGATTTGAAGATATACCTTCTACATCGCTTTGATTTGAAGCTAAATCATGTGTTTTGCATGGAATTGATGCTAACTCGTTTGTTTCCCCTGCATTTGAAGCTATATCAGTTATATCGCAAGTATCTGATGCTAAATCATTTGCTTCGCATGGATTTGAAGCTAAACCTTCTACATCGCATTGATTTGCAGCTAAATCATGCGTTTCGCATGGATTTGAAGCTAACTCGTTTGTTTCCCCTGCATTTGAAGCTATATCAGTTATATCGCAAGTATCTGATGCTAAATCATTTGTTTCGCATGGATTTGAAGCTAAATCTTCTACATCGCATTGATTTGCAGCTAAATCATGTGTTTTGCATGGAATTGATGCTAACTCGTTTGTTTCCCCTGCATTTGAAGCTATTTCGGTTATATCGCAAGTATCTGATGCTAAATCATTTGTCTCGCATGGATTTGAAGCTAAACCTTCTACATCGCATTGATTTGCAGCTAAATCATGTGTATCGCATCTAATTGATGCTAACTCGTTTGTTTCCCCTGCATTTGAAGCTATATCAGTTATATCGCAAGTACATGTTGCTAAATCATTTGTTTCGCATGGATTTGAAGCTATACCTTCTACATCGCATTGATTTGCAGCTAAATCATGTGTTTCGCATGGATTTGAAGCTAACTCGGTCGTTTCGCCTGCATTTGAAGCTATTTCAGTTATATCGCAAGTATCTGAAGCTAAATCATTTGTTCCGTATAGATTTGAAGTTTAACCTTCTACATCGCATTGATTTGAAGCTAAATCATGTATTTTGCATGGATTTGAAGCTAACTCGTTAGTTTCGCCTGCATTTGAAGCAATATCAATGTATCGCAAGTATCTGAACCTAAATCATTTGTTTCGCATGGATTTGAAGCTAAACCTTCTACATCGCATTGATTAGCAGCTAAATCATGCGTTTCGCATGGATTTGAAGCTAACTCGTTTGTTTCCCCTGCATTTGAAGCTATATCAGTTATATCGTAAGTATCTGATGCTAAATCATTTGTTTCGCATGGATTTGAAGCTAAAAATTCTACATCGCATTGATTTGCATCTAAATCATGTGTTTCGCATGGATTTGAAGCTAACTCGTTCGTTTCGCCTGCATTTGCAGCTATATCACTTACATCACAAGTGTTTGAAGCTAAATCATTTGTTTCGCATGGATTTGAAGCTAAACCTTCTACATCGCATTGATTTGAAGCTAAATCATATGTTTTGCATGGATTTTATGCTAACTCGTTTGTTTCCCCTGCATTTGAAGCTATATCAGTTATATCGCAAGTATCTGATGCTAAATCATTTGTATCGCATGGATTTGAAGCTAAACCTTCTACATCTCATTGATTTACAGCTAAATCATGTGTTTTGCATGGATTTGAAGCTAACTCGTTTGTTTCCCCTGCATTTGAAGCTATTTCGGTTATATCGCAAGTATCTGATGCTAAATCATTTGTCTCGCATGGATTTGAAACTAAACCTTCTACATCGCATTGATTTGCATCTAAATCATTTGTTTCGCATGGATTTGAAGCTATACCTTCTACATCGCATTGATTTGCAGCTAAATCATGCGTTTCGCATGGATTTGAAGCTAAAGTCGGTCGTTTCGCCTGCATTGGATGCTATATCAATTATATCGCAAGTATCTGAAGCTAAATCATTTGTTTCGTATAGATTTGAAGTTTAACCTTCTACATCGCATTGATTCGAAGCTAAATCATGTGTTTCGCATGGATTTGAAGCTAACTCGTTAGTTTCGCCTGCATTTGAAGCAATATCAATGTATCGCAAGTATCTGAACCTAAATCATTTGTTTCGCATGGATTTGAAGCTAAGCCTTCTACTTCGTATCGATTTGAAGTTAAATGATATGTATCGCATGGATTTTGAAGCTTCCCCGTTTGATTCGTCTGCATTTCCTGCTATATCACTTATATCCCAAGTGTTTGTAGGTAAATCATTTGTTTCGCATGGATTTGAAGCTAAACCTTCTACATCGCATTGATTTGAAGCTAAATCATGTGTTGCGCTTGGATTTGAATCTATAACTTCTACATCGCATTGATTTGAACCTAAATCATGTGTTTCGTTTGGATTTGAAGATATACCTTCTACATCGCTTTGATTTGAAGCTAAGTCATGTGTTTTGCATGGAATTGATGCTAACTCGTTTGTTTGCCCTGCATTTGAAGCTATTTCGGTTATATCGCAAATATCTGATGCTAAATCAATTGTCTCGCATGGATTTGAAGCTAAACCTTCTACATCGCATTGATTTGAAGCTAAATCATGTGTTGCGCTTGGATTTGAATCTATACCTTCTACATCGCATTGATTTGAAGCTATATCATGTGTTTCGTTTGGATTTGAAGATATACCTTCTACATCGCTTTGATTTGAAGCTAAATCATGCGTTTCGCATGGATTTGAAGCTAACTCGTTTGTTTCCCCTGCATTTGAAGCTATATCAGTTATATCGCAAGTATCTGATGCTAAATCATTTGCTTCGCATGGATTTGAAGCTAAACCTTCTACATCGCATTGATTTGCATCTAAATCATGTGTTTCGCATGGAATTGATGCTAACTCGTTTGTTTCCCCTGCATTTGAAGCTATTTCAGTTATGTCGCAAGTATCTGATGCTAAATCATTTGTTTCGCATGGATTGAAGCTAAACCTTATACATCGCATTGATTTGCAGCTAAATCATGCGTTTCGCATGGATTTGAAGCTAACTCGTTTGTTTCCCCTGCATTTGAAGCTATATCAGTTATATCGCAAGTATCTGATGCTAAATCATTTGCTTCGCATGGATTTGAAGCTAAACCTTCTACATCGCATTGATTTGCATCTAAATCGTGTGTTTCGCATGGATTTGAAGCTAACTCGTTTGTTTCCCCTGCATTTGAAGCTATATCAGTAATATCGCAAGTATATGATGCTAAATCATTTGTTTCGCATGGATTTGAAGCTAAACCTTCTACATCGCATTGATTTGCATCTAAATCATGTGTTTCGCATGGATTTGAAGTAAACTCGTTCGTTTCGCCTGCATTTGAAGCTATATAACTTATATCGCAAGTGTTTGAAGCTAAATCATTTGTTTCGCATGGATTTGAAGCTAAACCTTCTACATCGCATTGATTTGAAGCTAAATCATTTGTTTCGCATGGATTTGAAGCTATACCTTCTACATCGCATTGATTTGCAGCTAAATCATGTGTTTCGCATGGATTTGAAGCTAACTCGGTCGTTTCGCCTGCATTTGAATCTATTTCAGTTATATCGCAAGTATCTGAAGCTAAATCATTTGTTTCGTATAGATTTGAAGTTTAACCTTCTACATCGCATTGATTTGAAGCTAAATCATGTGTTTCGCTTGGATTTGAAGCTAAACCTTCTACATCGCATTGATTTGCAGCTAAATCATGTGTTTCGCATGGAATTGATGCTAACTCGATTGTTTCCCCTGCATTTGAAGCTATTTCAGTTATATCGCAAGTATCTGATGCTAAATCCTTTGTTTCGCATGGATTTGAAGATAAACCTTCTACATCGCATTGATTTGAAGCTAAATCATGTGTTGCGCTTGGATTTGAATCTATACCTTCTACATCGCATTGATTTGAAGCTATATCATGTGTTTCGTTTGGATTTGAAGATATACCTTCTACATCGCTTTGATTTGAAGCTAAATCATGTGTTTTGCAAGGAATTGATGCTAACTCGTTTGTTTCCCCTGCATTTGAAGCTATTTCAGTTATGTCGCAAGTATCTGATACTAAATCATTTGTTTCGCATGGATTTGAAGCTAAACCTTCTACATCGCATTGATTTGCAGCTAAATCATGCGTTTCGCATGGATTTGAAGCTAACTCGGTCGTTTCGCCTGCATTTGAAGCTATTTCAGTTATATCGCAAGTATCTGAAGCTAAATCATTTGTCTCGCATGGATTTGAAGCTAAACCTTCTTCATCGCATTGATTTGAATCTAAATCATTTGTCTCGCTTGGATTTGAATCTATACCTTCTACATCGCATTCATTTGAAGCTAAATCATGTGTTTCGTTTGGATTTGAAGCTAAACCTTCTACATCGCTTTGATTTGAAGCTAAATCATGTGTTTTGCATGGAATTGATGCTAACTCGTTTGTTTCCCCTGCATTTGAAGCTATTTCAGTTATGTCGCAAGTATCTGATACTAAATCATTTGTTTCGCATGGATTTGAAGCTAAACCTTCTACATCGCATTGATTTGCAGCTAAATCATGTGTTTTGCATGGAATTGATGCTAACTCGTTTGTTTCCCCTGCATTTGAAGCTATTTCAGTTATGTCGCAAGTATCTGATGCTAAATCATTTGTTTCGCATGGATTGAAGCTAAACCTTATACATCGCATTGATTTGCAGCTAAATCATGCGTTTCGCATGGATTTGAAGCTAACTCGTTTGTTTCCCCTGCATTTGAAGCTATATCAGTTATATCGCAAGTATCTGATGCTAAATCATTTGTGTCTCATGGATTTGAAGCTAAACCTTCTACATAGCATTGCTTGGCAGCAAAATCATGAGTTTCTCATGGATCGGAAGCTAACTCGTTTGTTTCGTCTGCATTTGAAGCTATATCACATATATCCCAAGTGTTTATAGCTCAATCATTTGCTTCGCATGGATTTGAATCTAATCCTTCTACATCGCATTGATTTGAAGCTAAATCATGTGTTTCGCATGGATTTGAAGCTAACTCGTTTGTTTCGTCTGCATTTGAAGATATTTCAGTTATATCGCAAGTATCTGATGCTAAATCATGTGTTTCGCTTGGATTCGGAGCTAAACCTTTTACATCGCATTGATTTGCAGCTAAATCATGTGTTTTGCATGGATTTGATGCTAACTCGTTTGTTCCCCCTGCATTTGAAATTATATCAGTTATATCGCAAGTATCTGATGCTAAATCATTTGTTTCGCATGGATTTGAAGCTAAGCCTTCTACTTCGCATGGATTTAAAGCTAAATCATTTGTTTCGCATGGATTTGAAGCTAAACCCTCTACATCGTATTGATTTGCAGCTAAATCATGTGTTTCGCATGGATTTGAAGCTAACTCGGTCGTTTCGCCTGCATTTGATGCTATATCACTTATATCACAAGTATCTGAAGCTAAATCATTTGTTTCGTATAGATTTGAAGTTTAACCTTCTACATCGCATTGATTTGAAGCTAAATCATGTGTTGCGCTTGGATTTGAATCTATAACTTCTACATCGCATTGATTTGAAGCTAAATCATGTGTTGCGCTTGGATTTGAATCTATACCTTCTACATCGCATTGATTTGAAGCTAAATCATGTGTTTCGTTTGGATTTGAATCTAAACCTTCTACATCGCATTGATTTGCAGCTAAATCATGTGTTTCGCATGGATTTGGAGCTAACTCGTTTATTTCATCTGCATTTGCAACTGTATCACTTATATCGCAAGTATCTGAAGCTAAATCGTTTGTGTCTCAAGGATTTGAAGCTAATCCTTCTACATAGCATTGATTTGAAGCTTAATCATGTGTTTCGCATGGATTTGAAGCTAACTCGTTAGTTTCGTCTGCATTTGAAGCTGTATCACTTATATCCCAAGTGTTTGAAGCTAAATCATTTGTTTCGCATGGATTTGAAGCTAAACCTTCTACTTCGCATTGATTTAAAGCTAAATCATGTGTTACGCTTGGATTGGAAGCTAACTCGTTTATTTCATCTGCATTTGCAACTGTATCACTTATATCGCAAGTATCTGAAGCTAAATCGTTTGTGTCGCAAGGATTTGAAGCTAATCCTTCTACGTAGCATTGATTTGAGGCTTAATCATGTGTTTCGCATGGATTTGAAGCTAACTCGTTAGTTTCGTCTGCATTTGAAGCTGTATCACTTATATTGCAAGTATCTGAAGCTAAATCATTTGTGTCGCAAGGATTTGAAGCTAACCCGTTAGTTTCGTCTGCATTTGAAGCTGTATCACTTATATCGCAACTATCTGAATCTAAATCATTTGTGTCTCATGGATTTGAAGCAAAACCTTCTCCATAGCATTGATTTGCAGCTGAATCTTGTGTTTCGCATGGACTTGAAACTAACTCGTTTGTTTTGTCTGCAGCTGAAGCTATATCACCTATATCCGAAGTGTTTGAAGCTCAATCATTTGTGTCGCATGGATTTGAAGCTAAACCTTCTAAATCGCATAGATTTGAAGCTAAATCATGTGTTTCGCTTGGATATGAAGCAAACTCGTATGTTTAATCTGCATTTGAAGCTATATCACTCATATCGCAAGAATCTGAAGCTAAATCATTTGCGTCGCATGGATTTGAATCTAAACCTTCTACATAGCATTGATTTGAAGCTTAATCACGTGCTTTGCATGTATTTGAAGGTAACTCGTTTGTTTCGACTGCATTTGAAGGTCTATCACTTATATCGCAAGTATCTTATGCTAAATCATTTGTTTCGCATGAATTTGAAGCTAAACCTTCTACATCGCATTGATTTGAAGCTAAATAATGTGTTCCTCCTGGATTTGACGCTAACTCGTTTGTTTCGTCTGCATTTGAAGCTACATCACATATATCCCAAGTGTTTCAAGCTCAATCATTTGCTTCGCATGGATTTGAAGCTAATCCTTCTACATCGCATTGATTTGAAGCTAAATCATGTGTTTCGCATGTATTTGGAGCTAACTCGTTTATTTCGTCTGCATTTGTAGCTGTATCAATTATTTCTCAAGTATCTGAAGCTAAATCATTTGTGTCTCATGGATTTGAAGCTAAATCATGTGATTCCCTTGGATTTGAAGCTAACTCGGTTGTTTCGTCTGCATTTGTAGTTATACCACTTATATCGCTAGTATCTGAAGCTAAATCATTTGTGTCTCACGGATTTGAAGCTAAACCTTCTACTTCGAATTGATTTGAAGCTAAATCATGTGTTTCGCATGGATTTGAAGCTAACTCGTTTGTTTCGCATGCTGTTGAAGCTATATCACCTATAACCCAAGAGTTTGAAGCTCAATCATTTGCTTCGCATGGACATGAAGCTAATCCATCTACATTGCATTGATTTGAAGCTAAATCATGTGTTTCGCATGGATTTGGAGCTATCTCGTTAGTTTCGTCTGCATTTGAAGCTATAACACTTATATACCAAGTGTTTGATGCTAAATCATTTGTTTCGCATGGATTTGAAGCTAAACCTTCTACATCGCATTGTTTTAATGCTAAATCATGTGTTTCGCTTGGATTGGAAGCTAACTCGTTTATTTCGTCTGCATTTGAAGCTGTATCACTTATATCGCAAGTATCTGAAGCTAAATCATTTGTGTCGCAAGGATTTGAAGCTAATCCTTCTACATAGCATTGTTTTGAAGCTTAATCATGTGTTTCGCATGGATTTGAAGCTAACTCGTTTGTTTCGTCTGCATTTGAAGATATTTCAGTTATATCGCAAGTATCTGATGCTAAATCATGTGTTTCGCTTGGATTTGGAGCTAAACCTTTTACATCGCATTGATTTGCAGCTAAATCATGTGTTTTGCATGGATTTGATGCTAACTCGTTTGTTTCGTCTGCATTTGAAGATATTTCAGTTATATCGCAAGTATCTGATGCTAAATCATTTGTTTCGCATGGATTTGAAACTAAGCCTTCTACTTCGCATGGATTTAAAGCTGAATCATTTGTTTCGCATGGATTTGAAGCTAAACCCTCTACATCGTATTGATTTGCAGCTAAATCATGTGTTTCGCATGGATTTGAAGCTAACTCGGACGTTTCGCCTGCATTTGATGCTATATCACTTATATCACAAGTATCTGAAGCTAAATCATTTGTTTCGTATAGATTTGAATTTTAACCTTCTACATCGCATTGATTTGAAGCTAAATCATGTGTTGCGCTTGGATTTGAATCTATAACTTCTACATCGCATTGATTTGAAGCTAAATCATGTGTTTCGTTTGGATTTGAAGATATACCTTCTACATCGCTTTGATTTGAAGCTAAATCATGTGTTTTGCATGGAATTGATGTTAACTCGTTTGTTTCCCCTGCATTCGAAGCTATTTCGGTTATATCGCAAGTATCTGATGCTAAATCATTTGTCTCGCATGGATTTGAAGCTAAACCTTCTACATCGCATTGATTTGAAGCTAAATCATGTGTTGCGCTTGGATTTGAATCTATACCTTCTACATCGCATTGATTTGAAGCTAAATCATGTGTTTCGTTTGGATTTGAATCTAAACCTTCTACATCGCATTGATTTGCAGCTAAATCATGTGTTTCGCATGGATTTGGAGCTAACTCGTTTATTTCATCTGCATTTGCAACTGTATCACTTATATCGCAAGTATCTGAAGCTAAATCGTTTGTGTCTCAAGGATTTGAAGCTAATCCTTCTACATAGCATTGATTTGAAGCTTAATCATGTGTTTCGCATGGATTTGAAGCTAACTCGTTAATTTCGTCTGCATTTGAAGCTGTATCACTTATATCCCAAGTGTTTGAAGCTAAATCATTTGTTTCGCATGGATTTGAAGCTAAACCTTCCACATCGTATTGATTAGCAGCTAAATCATGTGTTTCGCATGGATGTGGAGCTAAGCCTTAATAATTCGCATGGATTTGAAGCTAACTCGATAGTTTCGTCTGCATTTGAAGCTGTATCACTTATATCGCTAGTATCTGAAGCTTAATAATATGTCTCGCATGGATTTGAAGCTAAACTTTCTACACCGAATGGATTTGAAGCTAAATCATGTGAATCGCTTTGATTTGAAGCTAACTCGGTTGTTTCGTCTGCATTTGAAGCTATATCACTTATATCGCTAGTATCTGAAGCTAAATCATTTGTTTCGTATGTATTTGAAGCTAAACCTTCCACATCGCATTGATTTGCAGCTAAATCATGTGTTTCGCATGGATTTGGAGCTAACTCGTTAGTTTCGTCTACATTTGAAGCTATATCACTTATATCGCTGGTATCTGAAGCTAAATCATTTGTTTCGCACGGATTTCCAGTTGAACCTTCTACATCGCATTGATTTGCAGCTAAATCATGTGTTTCGCATAGATTTGAAGATAAGCCTTAATAATTCGCATGGATTTGAAGCTAAACCGTTAGTTTCGTCTGCATTTGAAGCTGTATCACTTATATCGCAACTATCTGAATCTAAATCATTTGTGTCTCATGGATTTGAAGCAAAACCTTCTCCATAGCATTGATTTGCAGCTGAATCTTGTGTTTCGCATGGACTTGAAACTAACTCGTTTGTTTTGTCTGCAGCTGAAGCTATATCACCTATATCCCAAGTGTTTGAAGCTCAATCATTTGTGTCGCATGGATTTGAAGCTAAACCTTCTAAATCGCATAGATTTGAAGCTAAATCATGTGTTTCGCTTGGATATGAAGCAAACTCGTATGTTTAATCTGCATTTGAAGCTATATCACTCATATCGCAAGAATCTGAAGCTAAATCATTTGCGTCGCATGGATTTGAATATAAACCTTCTACATAGCATTGATTTGAAGCTTAATCACGTGCTTTGCATGTATTTGAAGGTAACTCGTTTGTTTCGACTGCATTTGAAGCTCTATCACTTATATCGCAAGTATCTTATGCTAAATCATTTGTTTCGCATGAATTTGAAGCTAAACCTTCTACATCGCATTGATTTGAAGCTAAATAATGTGTTCCTCCTGGATTTGACGCTAACTCGTTTGTTTCGTCTGCATTTGAAGCTTCATCACATATATCCCAAGTGTTTCAAGCTCAATCATTTGCTTCGCATGGATTTGAAGCTAATCCTTCTACATCGCATTGATTTGAAGCTAAATCATGTGTTTCGCATGTATTTGGAGCTAACTCGTTTATTTCGTCTGCATTTGTAGCTGTATCAATTATTCTTCAAGTATCTGAAGCTAAATCATTTGTGTCTCATGGATTTGAAGCTAAATCATGTGATTCCCTTGGATTTGAAGCTAACTCGGTTGTTTCGTCTGCATTTGTAGTTATACCACTTATATCGCTAGTATCTGAAGCTAAATCATTTGTGTCTCACGGATTTGAAGCTAAATCATGTGATTCCCTTGGATTTGAAGCTAACTCGGTTGTTTCGTCTGCATTCGTAGTTATACCACTTATATCGCTAGTATCTGAAGCTAAATCATTTGTGTCTCATGGATTTGAAGCTAAACCTTCTACTTCGAATTGATTTGAAGCTAAATCATGTGTTTCGCATGGATTTGAAGCTAACTCGTTTGTTTCGCATGCTGTTGAAGCTATATCACCTATAACCCAAGAGTTTGAAGCTCAATCATTTGCTTCGCATGGACATGAAGCTAATCCATCTACATTGCATTGATTTGAAGCTAAATCATGTGTTTCGCATGGATTTGGAGCTAGCTCGTTAGTTTCGTCTGCATTTGAAGCTATAACACTTATATACCAAGTGTTTGATGCTAAATCATTTGTTTCGCATGGATTTGAAGCTAAACCTTCTACATCGCATTGTTTTAAGGCTAAATCATGTGTTTCGCTTGGATTGGAAGCTAACTTTTTTATTTCGTCTGCATTTGAAGCTGTATCACTTATATCGCAAGTATCTGAAGCTAAATCATTTGTGTCGCAAGGATTTGAAGCTAATCCTTCTACATAGCATTGATTTGAAGCTTAATCATGTGTTTCGCATGGATTTGAAGCTAACACGTTAGTTTCGTCTGCATTTGAAGCTATATCACTTATATCCCAAGTGTTTGAAGATAAATCATTTGTTTCGCATGGATTTCAAGCTAAACCTTCTACATCGCATTGATTTAATGCTAAATCCTGCGTTTCGCTTGGATTGGAAGCTAACTCGTTTATTTCGTCGGCATTTGAAGCTGTATCACTTATATCGCAAGAATCTGAAGCTAAATCATTTGTGTCTCATGGATTTGAAGCTAAACCTTCTACATAGCATTGATTTGCAGCTAAATCGTGTATTTCGCATGGATTTGAAGCTAACTCGTTTGTTTCGTCTGCATTTGAAGCTATATCACATGTGTCCCAAGTGTTTGAAGCTCAGTCAGTTGCTTCGCATGGATTTGAAGCTAATCCTTCTACATCGCATTGATTTGAAGCTTAATCATGTGTTTCGCATGGATTTGAAGCTAACACGTTAGTTTCGTCTGCATTTGAAGCTATAACACTTATATACCAAGTGTTTGAAGCTAAATCATTAGTTTCGCATGGTTTTGAAGCTAAACATTCTACATCGCATTGATTTAAAGCTAAATCGTGTGTTTCGCATGGATTTGAAGCTAACTCGTTTATTTCGTCTGCATTTGAAGCTGTATCACTTATATCGCAAGTATCTGAAGCTAAATCATTTATGTCTCATGGATAAAAGGCTAAACTTTCTACATAGCATTGATTTGCAGCTAAATCGTGTGTTTCGCATGGATTTGAAGCTAACTCGTTAGTTTCGTCTGCATTTGAAGCTGTATCACTTATATCGCAAGTATCTGAAGCTAAATCATTTGTGTCGCAAGGATTTGAAGCTAAACCTTCTACATAGCATTGATTTGAAGCTTAATCATGTTTTTCGCATGGATTTGAAGCTAACTCGTTAGTTTCATCTGCATTTGAAGCTATAACACTTATATACCAAGTGTTTGAAGCTAAATCATTTGTTTCGCATGGATTTGAAGCTAACCCTTCTACATCGCATTGATTTGAAGCAAAATCATGTAATTCGCTTGGATTGGATGCTAAATCGTTTGTTTCGCCTATATTTGAAGATATATCACTTATATCCCAAGTGTTTGAAGATAAATCATTTGTTTCGAATGGATTTCAAGCTAAACCATCTACATCGCATTGATTTAATGCTAAATCATGTTTTTCGCTTGGATTGGAAGCTAACTCGTTTATTTCGTCTGCATTTGAAGCTGTATCACTTATATCGCAAGTATCTGAAGCTAAATCATTTGTGTCTCATGGATTTGAAGCTAAACCTTCCACATAGCATTGATTTGCAGCTAAATCATGTGTTTCGCATGGATTTGGAGCTATCTCGTTAGTTTCGTCTACATTTGAAGCTATATCACTTTTATACCAAGTGTTTGAATCTAAATCATTTGTTTCGCATGGGTTTGAAGCTAAACCTTCTACAGCGCATTGATTTGAAGCTAAATCATGTGTTTCGGTTGAATTTGAAGCTATCTCGTTTGTTTCGTCTGCATTTGAAGCTATATCACTCATATCCCAAGTGTTTGATGCTAAATCAATTGTTAGGCATGGATTTGAAGCTAAACCTTCAACATTGCATTGATTTGCAGCTAAATCATGTGATTCGCATAGATCTGAAGCTGACTCGTCCGTTTCGCCTGCATTTGTAGCTATATCATTTATATCGCAAGTATTTGAAGCTAAATCATGTGTTTCGCTTGGATATGAAGCTAACTCGTTTGTTTTGTCGCATTTGAAGCTATATCACTTATATCGCAAGCATCTGAACCTAAATCATTTGTGTCGCATGGATTTGAAGCTAAACCTTCTACATCGCATAGATCTGATGCTAAATCATGTGTTCCGCTTGGATTTGAAGCTAACACGTTTGTTTCGACTGCATTTGAAACTATATCACTTATATCCCAAGTGTTTGATGCTAAATCATTTGTTTCGCATGGATTTGAAGCTAAACCTTCTACATCGGATTGATTTGAATCTAAATCATGTGTTTCGCATGGATCTGAAGCTAACTCGATAGTTTCGCATGCTGTTGAAGCTATATCACCTATAACCCAAGAGTTTGAAGCTCAATCATTTGCTTCGCATGGACTTGACGCTAGTCCATCTACATCGCATTGATTTGAAGCTAAATCATGTGTTTCGCATGGATTTGGAGCTATCTCGTTAGTTTCGTCTGCATTTGAAGCTATAACACTTATATACCAAGTGTTTGAAGCTAAATCATTTGTTTCGCATGGATTTGAAGCTAAACCTTCTACATCGCATTGATTTAATGCTAAATCATGTGTTTCGCTTGGATTGGAAGCTAACTCGTTTATTTCGTCTACATTTGAGGCTGTATCACATATATCCCACGTGTTTGAAGCTCAATCATTTGCTTCACTTGGATTTAAAGCTAATCCTTCTACATCGCATTGATTTGAAGCTAATCCTTCTACATCGCATTGATTTGAAGCTAAATCATGTGATTCGCTTGGATTGGAAGCTAACTTGTTTATTTCGTCTGCATTTTAAGCTGTATCACTTATATCGCAAGTATCTGAAGCTAAATCATTTGTGTCGCCTGGATTTGAAGTTAAACCTTTTACATAGCATTGATTTGAAGCTAAATCATGTGATTCTCTAGGATTTGAAGCTAACTCGTTTGTTTCGTCTGCATTTGAAGCTATATCACATATATCCCAAGTGTTTGAAGCTCAATCATTTGGTTCGCTTGGATTTGAAGCTATTCCTTCTACATCGCGTTGATTTGAAGCTAAATCATGTGTTTTGCATGAATTTGAAGCTAACTCGTTTGTTTCCTCTACAATTGAAGCTATATCACTCATATCGCAAGTATCTAAAGCTAAATCATTTGTGTCGCCTGGATTTGAAGTTAAACCTTCTACATAGCATTGATTTGAAGCTTAATAATGTGTTTTGCTTGGAATTAAAGCTAACTCGTTTGATTCCCCTGCATTTGTAGCATATATCACTTATATCGCAAGTATCTAAAGCTAAATCATTTGTTTCGCATGGATTTGAAGCTAAACCTTCTACATAGCATTGGTTTGAAGTTAAATCATGTGTTTCGCTTGGATTTGAAGCTTATCCTTCTACATCGCATTGATTTGCAGCTAAATCATGTGTTTCGCTTGGATATGAAGCTAACTCGTTTGTTTCCGTCTGCATTTGAAGCTATCTCACTTGTATCGCAAGTATCTGAAGCTAAATCATTTGTTTCGCAAGAATTTGAAGCTAATCCTTCTACATCGCATTGATTTGAAGCTAAATCATGTGATTCGCATGGATTGGAAGCTAACTCGTTTGTTTCGCCTACATTTGAAGCTATATCACATATATCCCACGTGTTTGAAGCTCAATCATTTGCTTCGCTTGGATTTGAAGCTAATCCTTCTACATCGCATTGATTTGAAGCTAAATCATGTGATTCGCTTGGATTGGAAGCTAACTTGTTTATTTCGTCTGCATTTGAAGCTGTATCACTTATATCGCAAGTATCTGAAGCTAAATCATTTGTGTCTCATGGATTTGAACCTAAACAGTCTACACAGCATTGATTTGCAGCTAAATCATGTGTTTCGCATGGATTTGAAGCTAACTCGTTTGTTTCGTCTGCATTTGAAGCTATATCACATATATCCCAAGTGTTTGAAGCCCAATAATTTGGTTCGCTTGGATTTGTAGCTAATCCTTCTACATCGCATTGATTTGAAGCTAAATCATGTGTTTTGCATGAATTTGAAGCTAACTCGTTTGTTTCCTCTACAATTGAAGCTATATCACTTATATCGCAAGTATCTGAAGCTAAATCGTTTGTTTCGCATGGATTTGAAGTTAAACCTTCTACATAGCATTGATTTGAAGCTTAATAATGTGTTATGCTTGGAATTAAAGCTAACTCGTTTGTTTCCCCTGCATTTGAAGCATATATCACTTATATCGCAAGTATCTAAAGCTAAATCATTTGTTTCGCATGGATTTGAAGCTAAACCTTCTACATACCATTGGTTTGAAGTTAAATCATGTGTTTCGCTTGGATTTGAAGCTTATCCTTCTACATCGCATTGATTTGAAGATAAATCATGTGTTGTGCTTGGATTTCATGCTAACTCGTCCGTTTCGCCTGCATTTGATGCTATATCACTTATATCGCAAGTATCTGAAGCTAAATCATTTGTTTCGCATGGATTTGAAGTTAAACCTTCTACATAGCATTGATTTGAAGCTTAATAATGTGTTTTGCTTGGAATTAAAGCTAACTCGTTTGTTTCCCCTGCATGTGAAGCATATATCACTTATATCGCAAGTATCTAAAGCTAAATCATTTGTTTCGCATGGATTTGAAGCTAAACCTTCTACATACCATTGGTTTGAAGTTAAATCATGTGTTTCGCTTGGATTTGAAGCTTATCCTTCTACATCGCATTGATTTGAAGATAAATCATGTGTTGTGCTTGGATTTCATGCTAACTCGTCCGTTTCGCCTGCATTTGATGCTATATCACTTATATCGCAAGTATCTGAAGCTAAATCATTTGTTTCGCATGGATTTGAAGTTAAACCTTCTACATAGCATTGATTTGAAGCTTAATAATGTGTTTTGCTTGGAATTAAAGCTAACTCGTTTGTTTCCCCTGCATGTGAAGCATATATCACTTATATCGCAAGTATCTAAAGCTAAATCATTTGTTTCGCATGGATTGGAAGCTAAACCTTCTACTTCGCATTGATTTAAAGCTAAATCATGTGTTTCGCTTGGATTGGAAGCTAACTCGTTTAGTTCGTCTGCATTTGTAGCTCTATTACTTATATCGCAAGTATCTGAAGCTAAATCATTTGTTTCGCATGGATTTGAAGCTAAACACTCTACATCGCATGGATTTGAAGCTAAGCCTTCTATTTCGCATGGATTTAAAGGTAATGATGTGTATCGCATGGCTTTTGAAGCTACCCCGTTTGAATCGTCTGCATTTGCAGCTATATCACTTATATCACAAGTGTTTGAAGCTAAATCATTTGTTTCGCATGGATTTGAAGCTAAACCTTCTATATCGCATTCATTTGAAGCGAAATCATTTGTTTCGCTTGGATTTGAAGCCATACCTTCTACATAGCTTTGATTTGGCAGCTAAATCATGTGTTTTGCATGGATTTGATGTTAACTCGTTTGTTTCACCTGCATTTGAAGCTACATCAGTTATATCGCAAGTATCTGATGCTAAATCATTTGTTTCGCATAGATTTGAAGCTAAACCTTCTACATCGCATTGATTTGAAGCTAAATCATTTGTTTCGCATTGATTTGAAGCTAAACCTTCTACATCGCATTGATTTGAAGCTAAATCATGTGTTTCGCATGGATTTGAAGCTAACTCGTCTGTTTCGTCTGCATTTGAAGCAATATCACTTATATCCCAGGCATTTGAAAGTAAATTATTTGTTTCGCCTGGATTTGAAGTTAAACCTTCTAAATCGCATTGTTTTGAAGCTAAATCGTGTGATTCGCATGGATTTGAAGCTAACTCGTTTACTTCCCCAGCAATTGAAACTGTATCACTTATATCGCAACTATCTGATGTTAAATCATTTGTTTCGAATGGCTTTGAAGCTAAATCTTCTACATCGCATTGATTTGAAGCTAAATCATGTGATTCGTTTGGATTTGAAGCTAACTCGTTTGTTTCGCCTGCATTTGAAGCTATATCACTTATACCCCAAGTGTTTGAAGCTAAATCATTTGTTTCGCATGGATTTGAAGCTAAACCTTCTACATCGTATTGATTTAAAGCTAAATCATGTATTTCGCTTGGATTTGAAGCTATACCTTCTACATCGCTTTGATTTGTCAGCTAAATCATGTGTTTTGCATGGATTTGATGCTAACTCGTTTGTTTCGCCTGCATTTGAAGCTACATCAGTTATATCGCAAGTATCTGATGCTAAATCATTTGTTTCGCATGGATTTGAAGCTAAACCTTCTACATCGTATTGATTTAAAGCTAAATCATGTATTTCACTTGGATATGAAGCTAACTCGTTTGTTTCTGTCTGCATTTGAAGCTATATCACTTGTATCGCAAGTATCTGAAGCTAAATTATTTGTGTCGCAAGGATTTGAAGCTAAACCTTCAACATAGCATTGATTTGAAGCTTAATCATGTGTTTCGCTTGGATTTGAAGCTTATCCTTCTACAGCGCATAGATTTGAAGATAAATCATGTGTTTTGCTTGGATTTCATGCTAACTCGTTCGTTTCTTCTGCATTTGCAGCTATATCACTTATATCACAAGTGTGTGAAGCTAAATTATTTGTTTCGCATGGATTTGAAGCTAAACCTTCTATATCGTATTCATTTGAAGCGAAATCATGTGTTTCGCTTGGATTTGAAGCTATACCTTCTACATCGCTTTGATTTGTCAGCTAAATCATGTGTTTTGCATGGATTTGATGCTAACTCGTTTGTTCCACCTGCATTTGAAGCTACATCAGTTATATCGCAAGTATCTGATGCTAAATCATTTGTTTCGCATAGATTTGAAGCTAAACCTTCTACATCGCATTGATTTGAAGCTAAATCATTTGTTTCGCATTGATTTGAAGCTAAACCTTCTACATCGCATTGATTTGAAGCTAAACCTTCTACATCGCATTGATTTGAAGCTAAATCATGTGTTTTGCATGAATTTGAAGCTAACTCGTTTGTTTCCTCTACAATTGAAGCTATATCACTTATATCGCAAGTATCTAAAGCTAAATCATTTGTGTCGCCTGGATTTGAAGTTAAACCTTCTACATAGCATTGATTTGAAGCTTAATAATGTGTTTTGCTTGGAATTAAAGCTAACTCGTTTGCTTCGTCTGCATTTGAAGCTATATCACTTATATCCCAAGTATCTAAAGCTAAATCATTTGTTTCGCATGGATTTGAAGCTAAACCTTCTACATAGCATTGGTTTGAAGTTAAATCATGTGTTTCGCTTGGATTTGAAGCTTATCCTTCTACAGCGCATAGATTTGAAGATAAATCATGTGTTTTGCTTGGATTTCATGCTAACTCGTTCGTTTCGCCTGCATTTGATGCTATATCACTTATATCGCAAGTATCTGAAGCTAAATCATTTGATTCGCATGGATTTGAAGCTAAACCTTCTACATCGTATTGATTTGAAGTTTAAACTCATTTGTTTCGCATGGATTTGAAGCTAAACACTCTACATCGCATGGATTTGAAGCTAAGCCTTCTATTTCGCATGGATTTAAAGGTAATGATGTGTATCGCATGGCTTTTGAAGCTACCCCGTTTGAATCGTCTGCATTTGCAGCTATATCACTTATATCACAAGTGTTTGAAGCTAAATCATTTGTTTCGCATGGATTTGAAGCTAAACCTTCTATATCGCATTCATTTGAAGCGAAATCATGTGTTTCGCATGGATTTGAAGCCATACCTTCTACATCGCTTTGATTTGCCAGCTAAATCATGTGTTCTGCATGGATTTGATGTTAACTCGTTTGTTTCACCTGCATTTGAAGCTACATCAGTTATATCGCAAGTATCTGATGCTAAATCATTTGTTTCGCATAGATTTGAAGCTAAACCTTCTACATCGCATTGATTTGAAGCTAAATCATTTGTTTCGCATTGATTTGAAGCTAAACCTTCTACATCGCATTGATTTGAAGCTAAATCATGTGTTTTGCATGAATTTGAAGCTAACTCGTTTGTTTCCTCTACAATTGAAGCTATATCACTTATATCGCAAGTATCTAAAGCTAAATCATTTGTGTCGCCTGGATTTGAAGTTAAACCTTCTACATAGCATTGATTTGAATCTTAATAATGTGTTTTGCTTGGAATTAAAGCTAACTCGTTTGCTTTGTCTGCATTTGAAGCTATATCACTTATATCCCAAGTATCTAAAGCTAAATCATTTGTTTCGCATGGATTTGAAGCTAAACCTTCTACATAGCATTGGTTTGAAGTTAAATCATGTGTTTCGCTAGGATTTGAAGCTTATCCTTCTACAGCGCATAGATTTGAAGATAAATCATGTGTTTTGCTTGGATTTCATGCTAACTCGTTCGTTTCGCCTGCATTTGATGCTATATCACTTATATCGCAAGTATCTGAAGCTAAATCATTTGATTCGCATGGATTTGAAGCTAAACCTTCTACATCGTATTGATTTGAAGTTTAAACTCATTTGTTTCGCATGGATTTGAAGCTAAACACTCTACATCGCATGGATTTGAAGCTAAGCCTTCTATTTCGCATGGATTTAAAGGTAATGATGTGTATCGCATGGCTTTTGAAGCTACCCCGTTTGAATCGTCTGCATTTGCAGCTATATCACTTATATCACAAGTGTTTGAAGCTAAATCATTTGTTTCGCATGGATTTGAAGCTAAACCTTCTATATCGCATTCATTTGAAGCCAAATCATTTGTTTCGCTTGGATTTGAAGCCATACCTTCTACATAGCTTTGATTTGCCAGCTAAATCATGTGTTTTGCATGGATTTGATGTTAACTCGTTTGTTTCACCTGCATTTGAAGCTACATCAGTTATATCGCAAGTATCTGATGCTAAATCATTTGTTTCGCATAGATTTGAAGCTAAACCTTCTACATCGCATTGATTTGAAGCTAAATCATTTGTTTCGCATTGATTTGAAGCTAACTCGTTTACTTCCCCTGCAATTGAAACTGTATCACTTATATCGCAACTATCTGATGTTAAATCATTTGTTTCGCGTGGCTTTGAAGCTAAATCTTCTACATCGCATTGATTTGAAGCTAAATCATGTGATTCGTTTGGATTTGAAGCTAACTCGTTTGTTTCGCCTGCATTTGAAGCTATATCACTTATACCCCAAGTGTTTGAAGCTAAATCATTTGTTTCGCATGGATTTGAAGCTAAACCTTCTACATCGTATTGATTTAAAGCTAAATCATGTATTTCGCTTGGATATGAAGCTAACTCGTTTGTTTCTGTCTGCATTTGAAGCTATATCACTTGTATGGCAAGTATCTGAAGCTAAATTATTTGTGTCGCAAGGATTTGAAGCTAAACCTTCTACATAGCATTGATTTGAAGCTTAATCATGTGTTTCGCATGGATTTGAAGCTAACTCGTTAGTTTCGTCTGCATTTGAAGCTATATCACTTGTATCGCTAGTATCTGGAGCTAAATCATTTTTTTCGCATGGATTTGAAGCTTATCATTCTACATCGCATTGATTTGCAGCTAAATCATGTGTTTCGCATGGATTTGAAGCTAACTCGTCTGTTTCGCCTGCATTTGATGCTATATCACTTCTATCGCAAGTGTTTGAAGCTAAATCATTTGTTTCGCATGGATTTGAAGCTAAACCTTCTACATCGTATCGATTTGAAGCTAAATGATATGTATAGCATGGATTTTGAAGCTATCCCGTTTGATTCGTCTGCATTTGCAGCTGTATCAGTTATATCACAAGTGCTTGAAGCTAAATCATTTGTTTCGCATGGATTTGAAGCTAAACCTTCTACATCGCATTGATTTGAAGCTAAACCTTCTACATCGCATTGATTTGAAGCTAAACCTTCTACATCGCATTGATTTGAAGCTTAATCATGTGTTTCGCTTGGATTTGAAGCTATACCTTCTACGTCGCTTTGATTTGAAGCTAAATCATGTGTTTCGCATGGATTTGATGCTAACTCGTTTGTTTCCCCTGCATTTGAAGCTATTTCAGTTATATCGTAAGTATCTGATGCTAAATCATTTGTTTCGCATGGATTTGAAGCTAAACATTCTGCCTCGCATTGATTTGCAGCTAAATCATGTGTTTCGCATGGATTTGATGCTAACTCGTTTGTTTCGCCTGCATTTGAAGCTACATCAGTTATATCGCAAGTATCTGATGCTAAATCATTTGTTTCGCATGGATTTGAAGCTAAACCTTCTACATCGTATTGATTTAAAGCTAAATCATGTATTTCACTTGGATATGAAGCTAACTCGTTTGTTTCTGTCTGCATTTGAAGCTATATCACTTGTATCGCAAGTATCTGAAGCTAAATTATTTGTGTCGCAAGGATTTGAAGCTAAACCTTCAACATAGCATTGATTTGAAGCTTAATCATGTGTTTCGCTTGGATTTGAAGCTTATCCTTCTACAGCGCATAGATTTGAAGATAAATCATGTGTTTTGCTTGGATTTCATGCTAACTCGTTCGTTTCTTCTGCATTTGCAGCTATATCACTTATATCACAAGTGTGTGAAGCTAAATTATTTGTTTCGCATGGATTTGAAGCTAAACCTTCTATATCGTATTCATTTGAAGCGAAATCATGTGTTTCGCTTGGATTTGAAGCTATACCTTCTACATCGCTTTGATTTGTCAGCTAAATCATGTGTTTTGCATGGATTTGATGCTAACTCGTTTGTTCCACCTGCATTTGAAGCTACATCAGTTATATCGCAAGTATCTGATGCTAAATCATTTGTTTCGCATAGATTTGAAGCTAAACCTTCTACATCGCATTGATTTGAAGCTAAATCATTTGTTTCGCATTGATTTGAAGCTAAACCTTCTACATCGCATTGATTTGAAGCTAAACCTTCTACATCGCATTGATTTGAAGCTAAATCATGTGTTTTGCATGAATTTGAAGCTAACTCGTTTGTTTCCTCTACAATTGAAGCTATATCACTTATATCGCAAGTATCTAAAGCTAAATCATTTGTGTCGCCTGGATTTGAAGTTAAACCTTCTACATAGCATTGATTTGAAGCTTAATAATGTGTTTTGCTTGGAATTAAAGCTAACTCGTTTGCTTCGTCTGCATTTGAAGCTATATCACTTATATCCCAAGTATCTAAAGCTAAATCATTTGTTTCGCATGGATTTGAAGCTAAACCTTCTACATAGCATTGGTTTGAAGTTAAATCATGTGTTTCGCTTGGATTTGAAGCTTATCCTTCTACAGCGCATAGATTTGAAGATAAATCATGTGTTTTGCTTGGATTTCATGCTAACTCGTTCGTTTCGCCTGCATTTGATGCTATATCACTTATATCGCAAGTATCTGAAGCTAAATCATTTGATTCGCATGGATTTGAAGCTAAACCTTCTACATCGTATTGATTTGAAGTTTAAACTCATTTGTTTCGCATGGATTTGAAGCTAAACACTCTACATCGCATGGATTTGAAGCTAAGCCTTCTATTTCGCATGGATTTAAAGGTAATGATGTGTATCGCATGGCTTTTGAAGCTACCCCGTTTGAATCGTCTGCATTTGCAGCTATATCACTTATATCACAAGTGTTTGAAGCTAAATCATTTGTTTCGCATGGATTTGAAGCTAAACCTTCTATATCGCATTCATTTGAAGCGAAATCATGTGTTTCGCATGGATTTGAAGCTATACCTTCTACATCGCTTTGATTTGCCAGCTAAATCATGTGTTCTGCATGGATTTGATGTTAACTCGTTTGTTTCACCTGCATTTGAAGCTACATCAGTTATATCGCAAGTATCTGATGCTAAATCATTTGTTTCGCATAGATTTGAAGCTAAACCTTCTACATCGCATTGATTTGAAGCTAAATCATTTGTTTCGCATTGATTTGAAGCTAAACCTTCTACATCGCATTGATTTGAAGCTAAATCATGTGTTTTGCATGAATTTGAAGCTAACTCGTTTGTTTCCTCTACAATTGAAGCTATATCACTTATATCGCAAGTATCTAAAGCTAAATCATTTGTGTCGCCTGGATTTGAAGTTAAACCTTCTACATAGCATTGATTTGAATCTTAATAATGTGTTTTGCTTGGAATTAAAGCTAACTCGTTTGCTTTGTCTGCATTTGAAGCTATATCACTTATATCCCAAGTATCTAAAGCTAAATCATTTGTTTCGCATGGATTTGAAGCTAAACCTTCTACATAGCATTGGTTTGAAGTTAAATCATGTGTTTCGCTAGGATTTGAAGCTTATCCTTCTACAGCGCATAGATTTGAAGATAAATCATGTGTTTTGCTTGGATTTCATGCTAACTCGTTCGTTTCGCCTGCATTTGATGCTATATCACTTATATCGCAAGTATCTGAAGCTAAATCATTTGATTCGCATGGATTTGAAGCTAAACCTTCTACATCGTATTGATTTGAAGTTTAAACTCATTTGTTTCGCATGGATTTGAAGCTAAACACTCTACATCGCATGGATTTGAAGCTAAGCCTTCTATTTCGCATGGATTTAAAGGTAATGATGTGTATCGCATGGCTTTTGAAGCTACCCCGTTTGAATCGTCTGCATTTGCAGCTATATCACTTATATCACAAGTGTTTGAAGCTAAATCATTTGTTTCGCATGGATTTGAAGCTAAACCTTCTATATCGCATTCATTTGAAGCCAAATCATTTGTTTCGCTTGGATTTGAAGCCATACCTTCTACATAGCTTTGATTTGCCAGCTAAATCATGTGTTTTGCATGGATTTGATGTTAACTCGTTTGTTTCACCTGCATTTGAAGCTACATCAGTTATATCGCAAGTATCTGATGCTAAATCATTTGTTTCGCATAGATTTGAAGCTAAACCTTCTACATCGCATTGATTTGAAGCTAAATCATTTGTTTCGCATTGATTTGAAGCTAAACCTTCTACATCGCATTGATTTGAAGCTAAATCATGTGTTTCGCATGGATTTGAAGCTAACTCGTCTGTTTCGTCTGCATTTGAAGCAATATCACTTATATCCCAGGCATTTGAAAGTAAATTATTTGTTTCGCCTGGATTTGAAGTTAAACCTTCTAAATCGCATTGTTTTGAAGCTAAATCGTGTGATTCGCATGGATTTGAAGCTAACTCGTTTACTTCCCCTGCAATTGAAACTGTATCACTTATATCGCAACTATCTGATGTTAAATCATTTGTTTCGCGTGGCTTTGAAGCTAAATCTTCTACATCGCATTGATTTGAAGCTAAATCATGTGATTCGTTTGGATTTGAAGCTAACTCGTTTGTTTCGCCTGCATTTGAAGCTATATCACTTATACCCCAAGTGTTTGAAGCTAAATCATTTGTTTCGCATGGATTTGAAGCTAAACCTTCTACATCGTATTGATTTAAAGCTAAATCATGTATTTCGCTTGGATATGAAGCTAACTCGTTTGTTTCTGTCTGCATTTGAAGCTATATCACTTGTATGGCAAGTATCTGAAGCTAAATTATTTGTGTCGCAAGGATTTGAAGCTAAACCTTCTACATAGCATTGATTTGAAGCTTAATCATGTGTTTCGCATGGATTTGAAGCTAACTCGTTAGTTTCGTCTGCATTTGAAGCTATATCACTTGTATCGCTAGTATCTGGAGCTAAATCATTTTTTTCGCATGGATTTGAAGCTTAACATTCTACATCGCATTGATTTGCAGCTAAATCATGTGTTTCGCATGGATTTGAAGCTAACTCGTCTGTTTCGCCTGCATTTGATGCTATATCACTTCTATCGCAAGTGTTTGAAGCTAAATCATTTGTTTCGCATGGATTTGAAGCTAAACCTTCTACATCGTATCGATTTGAAGCTAAATGATATGTATAGCATGGATTTTGAAGCTATCCCGTTTGATTCGTCTGCATTTGCAGCTGTATCAGTTATATCACAAGTGCTTGAAGCTAAATCATTTGTTTCGCATGGATTTGAAGCTAAACCTTCTACATCGCATTGATTTGAAGCTAAACCTTCTACATCGCATTGATTTGAAGCTAAACCTTCTACATCGCATTGATTTGAAGCTTAATCATGTGTTTCGCTTGGATTTGAAGCTATACCTTCTACGTCGCTTTGATTTGAAGCTAAATCATGTGTTTCGCATGGATTTGATGCTAACTCGTTTGTTTCCCCTGCATTTGAAGCTATTTCAGTTATATCGTAAGTATCTGATGCTAAATCATTTGTTTCGCATGGATTTGAAGCTAAACATTCTGCCTCGCATTGATTTGCAGCTAAATCATGTGTTTCGCATGGATTTGAAGCTAACTCGTTCGTTTCGCCTGCATTTGATGCTATATCACTTATATCGCAAGTATCTGAACCTAAATCATTTGTTTCGCATGGATTTGAAGCTAAGCCTTCTACTTCGTATCGATTTGAAGTTAAATGATATGTATAGCATGGATTTTGAAGCTATCCCGTTTGATTCGTCTGCATTTGCAGCTGTATCAGTTATATCACAAGTGCTTGAAGCTAAATCATTTGTTTCGCATGGATTTGAAGCTAAACCTTCTACATCGCATTGATTTGAAGCTAAACCTTCTACATCGCATTGATTTGAAGCTAAACCTTCTACATCGCATTGATTTGAAGCTTAATCATGTGTTTCGCATGGATTTGAAGCTAACTCGTTAGTTTCGTCTGCATTTGAAGCTATATCACTTGTATCGCTAGTATCTGGAGCTAAATCATTTTTTTCGCATGGATTTGAAGCTTAACATTCTACATCGCATTGATTTGCAGCTAAATCATGTGTTTCGCATGGATTTGAAGCTAACTCGTCTGTTTCGCCTGCATTTGATGCTATATCACTTCTATCGCAAGTGTTTGAAGCTAAATCATTTGTTTCGCATGGGTTTGAAGCTAAACCTTCTACATCGTATCGATTTGAAGCTAAATGATATGTATAGCATGGATTTTGAAGCTATCCCGTTTGATTCGTCTGCATTTGCAGCTGTATCAGTTATATCACAAGTGCTTGAAGCTAAATCATTTGTTTCGCATGGATTTGAAGCTAAACATTCTGCCTCGCATTGATTTGCAGCTAAATCATGTGTTTCGCATGGATTTGAAGCTAACTCGTTCGTTTCGCCTGCATTTGATGCTATATCACTTATATCGCAAGTATCTGAACCTAAATCATTTGTTTCGCATGGATTTGAAGCTAAGCCTTCTACTTCGTATCGATTTGAAGTTAAATGATATGTATCGCATGGATTTTGGAGCTTCCCCGTTTGATTCGTCTGCATTTCCTGCTATATCACTTATATCCCAAGTGTTTGTAGGTAAATCATTTGTTTCGCATGGATTTGAAGCTAAACCTTCTACATCGCATTGATTTGAAGCTAAATCATGTGTTGCGCTTGGATTTGAATCTACACCTTCAACATCGCTTTGATTTGAAGATAAATCATGTGTTTCGTTTGGATTTGAAGATATACCTTCTACATCGCTTTGAATTGAAGCTAAATCATGTGTTTTGCATGGGATTGATGCTAACTCGTTTGTTTCCCCTGCATTTGAAACTAAATCAGTTATATCGCAAGTATCTGATGCTAAATCATTTGCTTCGCATGGATTTGAAGCTAAGCCTTCTACTTCGTATCGATTTGAAGTTAAATGATATGTATCGCATGGATTTTGAAGCTTCCCCGTTTGATTCGTCTGCATTTCCTGCTATATCACTTACTATATCATTTACATCGCTTTGATTGGAAGCTAAATCATGTGTTTTGCATGGAATTGATGTTAACTCGTTTGTTTCTCCTGCATTTGAAGCTATTTCAGTTATATCGCAAGTATCTAATGCTAAATCATTTGTTTCGCATGGATTTTGAAGCTTCCCCGTTTGATTCGTCTGCATTTCCTGCTATATCACTTACTATATCATTTACATCGCTTTGATTTGAAGCTAAATCATGTGTTTTGCATGGAATTGATGTTAACTCGTTTGTTTCCCCTGCATTTGAAGCTATTTCAGTTATATTGTAAGTATCTAATGCTAAATCATTTGTTTCGCATGGAGTTGAAGCTAAACCTTCTACATCGCATTGATTTGAAGCTAAATCATGTGTGTTGCATGGATTTGATGCTAACTCGTTTGTTTCGTCTGCATTTGAAGATATATCACTTATATCCCAAGTGCTTGAAAATAAATCATTTGTTTCGCTTGGATTTCAAGCTAAACCTTGTACATCGGATTGATTTAATGCTAAATCATGTGTTTCGCTGGATTGGAAGCTAACTCGTTTATTTCGTCTGCATTTGAAGCTGTATCACTTATATCGCAAGTATCTGAAGCTAAATCATTTGTGTCTCATGGATTTGAAGCTAAATCATGTGATTCGCTTGGATTTGAAGCTAACTCGGTTGTTTCGTCTGCATTTGTAGCTATACCACTTATATCGCTAGTATCTGAAGCTATAACATTTGTGTCTCATGGATTTGAAGCTAAACCTTCTACTTCGAATTGCTTTGAAGCAAAATCATGTGTTTCGCAAGGATTTGAATCTAACTCGTTAGTTTCGTCTGCATTTGAAGCTATATCACTTATATCGCTAGTATCTGATGCTAAATCATTTGTTTCGCATGGATTTCCAGCTGAACCTTCTACATCGCATTGATTTGCAGCTAAATCATGTCTTTCGCATAGATTTGAAGCTAAGCCTTAATAATTCGCATGGATTTGAAGCTAACTCGTTAGTTTCGTCTGCATTTGAAGCTGTATCACTTATGTCGCAAGTATCTGAAGCTAAATCATTTGTGTCTCATGGATTTGAAGCTAAACCTTCTACATAGAATCGATTTGCAGCTAAATCATGTGTTTCGCTTGGATATGGAGCTAACTCGTTTGTTTCCGTCTGCATTTGAAGCTATATCACTTATATCCCAAGTGTTTGAAGCTAAATAATTTGTTTCGTATGGGTTTGAAGCTAAACCTTCTACATCGCATTGATTTAATGCTAAATCATGTGTTTCGCTTGGATTTGAAGCTAACTCGTTTATTTCGTCTGCATTTGAAGCTGTATCATTTATATCGCAAGTATATGAAGCTAAATCATTTATGTATCTTGGATTTGAAACCAAACTTTCTACACCGCATGGATTTGAAGCTAAGTCATGTGATTCGCTTGGATTTGAAGCTAACTCGGTTGTTTCGTCTGCATTTGAAGCTATATCACTTATATCGCTAGTATCTGAAGCTCAATCATTTGTTTCGTATGTATTTGAAGCTAAACCTTCCACATCGCATTGATTTGCAGCTAAATCATGTGTTTCGCATGGATTTGTAGCTAACTCGTTTGTTTCGCATGCTGTTGAAGCTATATCACCTATAACCCAAGAGTTTGAAGCTCAATCATTTGCTTCGCATTGACTTGAAGCTAATCCTGCTACATCGCATTGATTTGAAGCTAAATCATGTGTTTCGCTTGGATATGAAGCAAACTCGTTTGTTTAATCTGCATTTGAAGCTATATCACTCATATCGCAAGTATCTGAAGCTAAATCATTTGTGTTGCATGGATTTGAAACTAAACCTTCTACATAGCATTGACTTGAAGCTTAATCATGAGTTTTGCATGGATTTGAAGTTAACTCGTTTGTTTCGACTGCATTTGAAGCTATATCACTTATATCCCAAATGTTTGAAGCTAAATCATTCGTTTCGCATGGATTTGAAGCTAAACCTTCTACATCGGATAGATTTGAAGGTAAATCATGTGTTTCTCTTGGATATGAAGCTAACTCGTCTGTCTAGTCTGCATTTGAAGCTAATCACTTATATAGCAAGTATCTGAAGCTAAGTCATTTGTGTCGCATGGATTTGAAGCTAAGCCTTCTACTTCGCATTGATTTGAATCTAAGTCATGTGTTTCGCATGGATTTGAAGTTAACTCGTTTGTTTCGCCTGCATTTGTAGCTATATCATTTATATCGCAAGTATTTGAAGCTAAATCATTGGTTTCGCATGGATTTGATGCTAAACCTTCTACATCGAATAGATTTGAAGCTAACTCGTTTGTTTCGTCTTCATTTGAATCTATATCACTTATATCGCAAGTATTTGAGGAAAAATCATGTGTTTTGCATGGATTTGAAGTTAACTCGTTTGTTTCGACTGCATTTGAAGCTATATCACTTATATCCCAAGTGTTTGAAGCTAAATCATTCGTTTCGCATGGATTTGAAGCTAAACCTTCTACATCGGATAGATTTGAAGGTAAATCATGTGTTTCTCTTGGATATGAAGCTAACTCGTCTGTCTAGTCTGCATTTGAAGCTAATCACTTATATAGCAAGTATCTGAAGCTAAGTCATTTGTGTCGCATGGATTTGAAGCTAAGCCTTCTACTTCGCATTGATTTGAATCTAAGTCATGTGTTTCGCATGGATTTGAAGTTAACTCGTTTGTTTCGCCTGCATTTGTAGCTATATCATTTATATCGCAAGTATTTGAAGCTAAATCATTGGTTTCGCATGGATTTGATGCTAAACCTTCTACATCGAATAGATTTGAAGCTAACTCGTTTGTTTCGTCTTCATTTGAATCTATATCACTTATATCGCAAGTATTTGAGGAAAAATCATGTGTTTTGCATGGATTTGAAGTTAACTCGTTTGTTTCGACTGCATTTGAAGCTATATCACTTATATCCCAAGTGTTTGAAGCTAAATCATTCGTTTCGCATGGATTTGAAGCTAAACCTTCTACATCGGATAGATTTGAAGGTAAATCATGTGTTTCTCTTGGATATGAAGCTAACTCGTCTGTCTAGTCTGCATTTGAAGCTAATCACTTATATAGCAAGTATCTGAAGCTAAGTCATTTGTGTCGCATGGATTTGAAGCTAAGCCTTCTACTTCGCATGGATTTGAAGCTAAGCCATCTTCTTCGCATGGATTTAACGCTAAATGATGTGTATCGCATGGATTTTGAAGCTAACTCGTTTGATTCTTCTGCATTTGAGCTATATCACCTATATCCCAAGTGTTTGAAGCTAAATCATTTGTTTCGACTGGATCTGAAACTAAACCTTCCACATCGCATTTATTTGAAGCTAAATAATGTGATTCACTTGGATTTGAAGCTAACTCGTTCGTTTCGCCTGCATTTCATGCAATATCACTTATAACGCAAGTAGCTGAAGCTAAAACATTTGTGTCGCATAGATTTGAAGCTAAGCCTTAAATGATGTGTATCGCATGCATTTTGAATCTAACTCGTTTGGTTCGTCTGCATTTGAAGCAATATCACTTATATCGCAAGTATTTGAAGCTAAACAATTTTTATCCCATGGATTTGATACTAAACCTTCCCCATCGCATTGATTTGCAGCTGAATCATGTGTTTCACATGGACATGAAACTAACTCGTTTGTTTCGCATTCAGCTGAAGCTATATCACCTATATCCCAAGTGTTTGAAGCTCAATCATTTGTGTCGCATGGATTTGAAACTAAACCTTCTACATCGCATTGATTTGAAGCTAAATCGTGTGTTTCGCTTGTACTTGAAGCTAACTCGTTTGTTTCGTCTGCATTTGAAGCTATATCACTTACATCCCAAGTGTTTGAAGCAAAATCATTTGTTTCGCATGGATTTGAAGCTAACTCGTTTGCTTCGTCTGCATTTGAAGCTATATCACTTAAATCCCACGTGTTTGAAGCTCAATCATTTGTTTCCCGTGGATTTGAAGCTAAACCTTCTACATCGCATTGATTTGAAGCTAAATCATGTGATTCGTTTGGATTTGAAGCTAATCCTTCTAGATCGCATTGATTTGCAGCTAAATCATGTGTTTCGCATGGATTTGAAGCTAACTCGTTTGCTTCGTCTGCATTTGAAGCTATATAACTTATATCCCAAGTTTTTGAAGCTAAATCATTTGTTTGCCATGGATTTGAAGCTAAACCTTCTACATCGCATTGATTTGCAGCTAAATCATGTGATTCGTTTGGATTTGAAGCTAATCCTTCTACATCGCATTGATTTGAAGCTAAATCATGTGATTCGCTTGGATTTGAAGCTAACTCGGTTGTTTCGTCTGCATTTGTAGCTATACCACTTATATCGCTAGTATCTGAAGCTATAACATTTGTGTCTCATGGATTTGAAGCTAAACCTTCTACTTCGAATTGCTTTGAAGCAAAATCATGTGTTTCGCAAGGATTTGAATCTAACTCGTTAGTTTCGTCTGCATTTGAAGCTATATCACTTATATCGCTAGTATCTGAAGCTAAATCATTTGTTTCGCATGGATTTCCAGCTGAACCTTCTACATCGCATTGATTTGCAGCTAAATCATGTCTTTCGCATAGATTTGAAGCTAAGCCTTAATAATTCGCATGGATTTGAAGCTAACTCGTTAGTTTCGTCTGCATTTGAAGCTGTATCACTTATATCGCAAGTATCTGAAGCTAAATCATTTGTGTCTCATGGATTTGAAGCTAAACCTTCTACATAGAATCGATTTGCAGCTAAATCATGTGTTTCGCTTGGGTATGGAGCCAACTCGTTTGTTTGCGTCTGCATTTGAAGCTATATCACTTATATCCCAAGTGTTTGAAGCTAAATAATTTGTTTCGTATGGGTTTGAAGCTAAACCTTCTACATCGCATTGATTTAATGCTAAATCATGTGTTTCGCTTGGATTTGAAGCTAACTCGTTTATTTCGTCTGCATTTGAAGCTGTATCATTTATATCGCAAGTATATGAAGCTAAATTATTTATGTATCTTGGATTTGAAACCAAACTTTCTACACCGCATGGATTTGAAGCTAAATCATGTGATTCGCTTGGATTTGAAGCTAACTCGGTTGTTTCGTCTGCATTTGAAGCTATATCACTTATATCGCTAGTATCTGAAGCTCAATCATTTGTTTCGTATGTATTTGAAGCTAAACCTTCCACATCGCATTGATTTGCAGCTAAGTCATGTGTTTCGCATGGATTTGTAGCTAACTCGTTTGTTTCGCATGCTGTTGAAGCTATATCACCTATAACCCAAGAGTTTGAAGCTCAATCATTTGCTTCGCATTGACTTGAAGCTAATCCTGCTACATCGCATTGATTTGAAGCTAAATCATGTGTTTCGCTTGGATATGAAGCAAACTCGTTTGTTTAATCTGCATTTGAAGCTATATCACTCATATCGCAAGTATCTGAAGCTAAATCATTTGTGTTGCATGGATTTGAAACTAAACCTTCTACATAGCATTGACTTGAAGCTTAATCATGAGTTTTGCATGGATTTGAAGTTAACTCGTTTGTTTCGACTGCATTTGAAGCTATATCACTTATATCCCAAATGTTTGAAGCTAAATCATTCGTTTCGCATGGATTTGAAGCTAAACCTTCTACATCGGATAGATTTGAAGGTAAATCATGTGTTTCTCTTGGATATGAAGCTAACTCGTCTGTCTAGTCTGCATTTGAAGCTAATCACTTATATAGCAAGTATCTGAAGCTAAGTCATTTGTGTCGCATGGATTTGAAGCTAAGCCTTCTACTTCGCATTGATTTGAATCTAAGTCATGTGTTTCGCATGGATTTGAAGTTAACTCGTTTGTTTCGCCTGCATTTGTAGCTATATCATTTATATCGCAAGTATTTGAAGCTAAATCATTGGTTTCGCATGGATTTGATGCTAAACCTTCTACATCGAATAGATTTGAAGCTAACTCGTTTGTTTCGTCTTCATTTGAATCTATATCACTTATATCGCAAGTATTTGAGGAAAAATCATGTGTTTTGCATGGATTTGAAGTTAACTCGTTTGTTTCGACTGCATTTGAAGCTATATCACTTATATCCCAAGTGTTTGAAGCTAAATCATTCGTTTCGCATGGATTTGAAGCTAAACCTTCTACATCGGATAGATTTGAAGGTAAATCATGTGTTTCTCTTGGATATGAAGCTAACTCGTCTGTCTAGTCTGCATTTGAAGCTAATCACTTATATAGCAAGTATCTGAAGCTAAGTCATTTGTGTCGCATGGATTTGAAGCTAAGCCTTCTACTTCGCATTGATTTGAATCTAAGTCATGTGTTTCGCATGGATTTGAAGTTAACTCGTTTGTTTCGCCTGCATTTGTAGCTATATCATTTATATCGCAAGTATTTGAAGCTAAATCATTGGTTTCGCATGGATTTGATGCTAAACCTTCTACATCGAATAGATTTGAAGCTAACTCGTTTGTTTCGTCTTCATTTGAATCTATATCACTTATATCGCAAGTATTTGAGGAAAAATCATGTGTTTTGCATGGATTTGAAGTTAACTCGTTTGTTTCGACTGCATTTGAAGCTATATCACTTATATCCCAAGTGTTTGAAGCTAAATCATTCGTTTCGCATGGATTTGAAGCTAAACCTTCTACATCGGATAGATTTGAAGGTAAATCATGTGTTTCTCTTGGATATGAAGCTAACTCGTCTGTCTAGTCTGCATTTGAAGCTAATCACTTATATAGCAAGTATCTGAAGCTAAGTCATTTGTGTCGCATGGATTTGAAGCTAAGCCTTCTACTTCGCATGGATTTGAAGCTAAGCCATCTTCTTCGCATGGATTTAACGCTAAATGATGTGTATCGCATGGATTTTGAAGCTAACTCGTTTGATTCTTCTGCATTTGAGCTATATCACCTATATCCCAAGTGTTTGAAGCTAAATCATTTGTTTCGACTGGATCTGAAACTAAACCTTCCACATCGCATTTATTTGAAGCTAAATAATGTGATTCACTTGGATTTGAAGCTAACTCGTTCGTTTCGCCTGCATTTCATGCAATATCACTTATAACGCAAGTAGCTGAAGCTAAAACATTTGTGTCGCATAGATTTGAAGCTAAGCCTTAAATGATGTGTATCGCATGCATTTTGAATCTAACTCGTTTGGTTCGTCTGCATTTGAAGCAATATCACTTATATCGCAAGTATTTGAAGCTAAACAATTTTTATCCCATGGATTTGATGCTAAACCTTCCCCATCGCATTGATTTGCAGCTGAATCATGTGTTTCACATGGACATGAAACTAACTCGTTTGTTTCGCATTCAGCTGAAGCTATATCACCTATATCCCAAGTGTTTGAAGCTCAATCATTTGTGTCGCATGGATTTGAAACTAAACCTTCTACATCGCATTGATTTGAAGCTAAATCGTGTGTTTCGCTTGTACTTGAAGCTAACTCGTTTGTTTCGTCTGCATTTGAAGCTATATCACTTACATCCCAAGTGTTTGAAGCAAAATCATTTGTTTCGCATGGATTTGAAGCTAACTCGTTTGCTTCGTCTGCATTTGAAGCTATATCACTTAAATCCCACGTGTTTGAAGCTCAATCATTTGTTTCCCGTGGATTTGAAGCTAAACCTTCTACATCGCATTGATTTGAAGCTAAATCATGTGATTCGTTTGGATTTGAAGCTAATCCTTCTAGATCGCATTGATTTGCAGCTAAATCATGTGTTTCGCATGGATTTGAAGCTAACTCGTTTGCTTCGTCTGCATTTGAAGCTATATAACTTATATCCCAAGTTTTTGAAGCTAAATCATTTGTTTGTCATGGATTTGAAGCTAAACCTTCTACATCGCATTGATTTGCAGCTAAATCATGTGATTCGTTTGGATTTGAAGCTAATCCTTCTACATCGCATTGATTTGAAGCTAAATCATGTGATTCGCTTGGATTTGAAGCCAACTCGTTTGTTTCGCCTGCATTTGAAGCTATATCACATATATCCCATGTGTTTGAAGCTAAATCATGTGTTTCGCTTGGATTTGAAGCTAAACCTTCTACATCGCATTGATTTGAAGCTAAATCGTGTGTTTTGCATGGATTTGATGCTAACTCGTTTGTTTCCACCGCATTTGAATCTATATCACTTATATCGCAAGTATCTGATGCTAAATCATTTGTTTCGCATGGATTTGAAGCTAAACTATCTACATCGCATTGATTTGCAGCTAAATCAAGTGTTTAGCATGGATTTGAAGCTAACTCGTTCGTTTCGTCTGCATTTGATGCTATATCACTTATATCGCTAGTGTTTGAAGCTAAATCATGTGTTTCGAATGGATTTGAAGCTAACTCGTTTGTATCTGAAGCTAAATCATATATTTCGCTTGGATTTGAAGCTAAGCCTTCTACTTCCCATTAATTTGAAGCTAAATCATATGTTTCGCATGGATATGGAGCTAACTCGTTTGTTTCTCCTGCATTTGAAGCTATATCTCTTATATTGCAAGTATCTGAACCTAAATCATTTGTTTCGCATGGATTTGAAGCTAATCCTTCTACTTCGCATTGATTTGAAGCTAAATCATGTGTACCGCATGGATTTTGAAGCTAACTCGTTTGATTCGTCTGCATTTGAAGCTATATCACTTATATCCCAAGTGTTTGAAGCTAAATCACTTGTTTCGCATGAATTTGAAGCTAAACCTTCTACATCGCATTGATTTGAAGCTAAATCATGTGTTTCGCTTGGATTTGAAGCTAAATCATCTACATCGCATTGATTTGAAGCTAAATCGTATGTTTTGCATGGATTTGATGCTAACTCGTTTGTTTCTCCTGCATTTGAAGCTATATCACTTATATCGCAAGTATCTGAACCTAAATCATTTGTTTCGCATGGATTTGAAGCTAAGCCATCTTCTTCGCATGGATTTAACGCTAAATGATGTGTATTGCATGGATTTTGAAGCTAACTAGTTTGTATCGTCTGCATTGGAAGGTATATCACTTATATCCCAAGTATTTGATGCTAAATCATTTGTTTCGCATGGATTTGTAGCTAAACCTACTACATCGCATTGATTTGATGCAAAATCATGTGTTTCGCTTGGATTTGAAGCTAAACGTTCTACATCGCATTGATTTGAAACTAAATCATGTGTTTTGCATGGATTTGATGCTAACTCGTTTGCTTCCCCAACATTTGAAGCTATATCAGTTTCATCGCAAGTATCTGATGCTAAATCATTTGTTTCGCATGGATGTGAAGCTAAACCTTCTACATCGCATTGATTTGAAGCGAAATCGTGTGTTTTGCATGGACTTTATGCTAACTCGTTTGTTTCCACTGCATTTGAATCTATATCAGTTATATCGCAAGTATCTGATGCTAAATCATTTGTTTCGTATAGATTTGAAGTTTAACCTTCTACATCGCATCGATTTGAAGCTAAATCATGTATTTCGCATGGATTTGAAGCTAACTCGTTAGTTTCGCCTGCATTTGAAGCAATATCAATGTATCGCATGTATCTGAACCTAAATCATTTGTTTCGCATGGATTTGAAGCTAAGCCTTCTACTTCGTATCGATTTGAAGTTAAATGATATGTATCGCACGGATTTTGAAGCTTCCCCGTTTGATTCGTCTGCATTTCCTGCTATATCACTTATATCCCAATTGTTTGAAGCTAAATCATTTGTTTCGCATGGATTTGAAGCTAATCCTTCTACATCGCATTGATTTGAAGCTAAATCATGTGTTTCGCTTGGATATGAAGCTAACTGGTTTGTTGCACACGCAGTTACATCTACATAACGTATATCACAAGTATTTGTAGCTATACCATTTGTTTCGCATGGATTTCAAGCTATTCGTTCTACTTCGAATTGATTTGAAGTTAAAACCTGCGTTTCGCATGGATTTCAAGCTAACTCGTATGTTTCGTCTGCATTTGAAGCTATATCACTTATATCCAAAGTGTTTGAAGCTAAATCATGTGTTTCGAATGGATTTGAAGCTAACTCGTTTGTATCTGAAGCTAAATCATATGTTTCGCTTGGATTTGAAGCTAAGCCTTCTACTTCCCTTTTAATTTGAAGCTAAATCATATGTTTCGCATGGAATTGGAGCTAACTCGTTTGTTTCTCCTGCATTTGAATCTATATCAGTTATATCGCAAGTATCTGATGCTAAATCATTTGTTTCGCATGGATTTGAAGCTAAACCATCTACATCGCATTGATTTGCAGCTAAATCATGTGTATCGCATGGATTTTGAAGCTAACTCGTTTGATTCGTCTGCATTTGATGCTATATCACAAACATTCGAAAGTATTTGAAACCAAATCAGATGTGTCGCATGAATTTGGAGCTACACCTTCTACATCGCATAGATTTCAATCTTAATCATGTGTTTCGCATGGATTTGAAGCTAATTCGTTTGTTGCGCAAGCAGTTGAAGCTATATCACCTACATCCGAAGTGTTTGAAGCTCAATCATTTGTCCCGCATGGATTTGAAGCTAAATCATCTACTTCGCATTGATTTGAAGCTAAATCATTTGTTTCGCATGGATTTGAAGCTAAGCCTTCTACTTCGCATGGATTTAAAGCTAAATCATTTGTTTCGCATGGATTTGAAGCTAAACCTTCTACATCGCATTGATTTGCAGCTGAATCATGTGTTTCGCATGTATTTGAAGCTAACTCGGTCGTTTCGCCTGCATTTGATGCTATATCACTTATATCGCAAGTATCTGAAGCTAAATCATTTGTTTCGTATAGATTTGAAGTTTAACCTTCTACATCGCATAGATTTGAAGCTAAATCATGTATTTCGCATGGATTTGAAGCTAACTCGTTAGTTTCGCCTGCATTTCCTGCTATATCACTTATATCCCAATTGTTTGAAGCTAAATCATTTGTTTCGCATGGATTTGAAGCTAATCCTTCTACATCGCATTGATTTGAAGCTAAATCATGTGTTTCGCTTGGATATGAAGCTAACTGGTTTGTTGCACACGCAGTTACATCTATATAACGTATATCACAAGTATTTGTAACTATACCATTTATTTCGCATGGATTTCAAGCTATTCGTTCTACTTCGAATTTTTTTGAAGTTAAAACCTGCGTTTCGCATGGATTTCAAGCTAACTCGTATGTTTCGTCTGCATTTGAAGCTATATCACTTATATCCAAAGTGTTTGAAGCTAAATCATGTGTTTCGAATGGATTTTAAGCTAACTCGTTTGTATCTGAAGCTAAATCATATGTTTCGCCTGGATTTGAAGCTAAGCCTTCTACTTCCCTTTTAATTTGAAGCTAAATCATATGTTTCGCATGGAATTGATGCCAACTCGTTTGTTTCCCCTGCATTTGAAGCTATTTCAGTTATGTCGCAAGTATCTGATGCTAAATCATTTGTTTCGCATGGATTTGAATCTAAACCTTCTACATCGCATTAATTTGCAGCTAAATCATGCGTTTCGCATGGATTTGAAGCTAACTCGTTTGTTTCCCCTGCATTTGAAGCTATATCAGTTATATCGCAAGTATCTGATGCTACATCATTTGTTTCGCATGGATTTGAAGCTAAACCTTCTACATCGCATTGATTTGTATCTAAATCATGTGTTTCGCATGGATTTGAAGCTAACTCGTTTGATTCGTCTGCATTTGAAGCTATATCAGTTATATCGCAATTATCTGATGCTAAATCATTTGTTTCGCATGGATTTGAAGCTAAACCTTCTACATCGCATTGATTTGCAGCTAAATCATGTGTTTCGCATGGATTTGAAGCTAACTCGGTCGTTTCGCCTGCAATTGATGCTATATCAATTATATCGCAAGTATCTGAAGCTAAATCATTTGTTTCGTATAGATTTGAAGTTTAATCTTCTACATCGCATTGATTTGAAGCTAAATCATGTGTTTCGCATGGATTTGAAGCTATCTCGTTAGTTTCGCCTGCATTTGAAGCAATATCAATGTATCGCAAGTATCTGATGCTAAATCATTTGTTTCGCATGGATTTGTAGCTAAACCTTCTACATCGCAATGATTTGCAGCTAAATCATGTGTTTCGCATGGATTTGAAGCTAAAACTTCTAAATCGCATTGATTTGAAGCTAAGTCATGTGATTCCCTTGGCTTTGTAGCTAACTCGTTTGTTTCGTCTGCATTTGAAGCTATATCACATATATCCCAAGTGTTTGAAGCTAAATCATGTGTTTCGCAGGGATTTGAATCTAACTCGCTAGTTTCGCCTGCATTTGAAGCAATATCAATGTATCGGGGAAGTATCTGAACCTAAATCATTTGTTTCGCATGGATTTGAAGCTAAGCCTTCTACTTCGTATCGATTTGAAGTTAAATGATATGTATCGCATGGATTTTGGAGCTTCCCCGTTTGATTCGTCTGCATTTCCTGCTGTATCACTTATATCCCAAGTGTTTATAGTTAAATCATTTCTTTCGCATGGATTTGAAGCTAAACCTTCTACATCGTATCGATTTGAAGCTAAATGATATGTATAGCATGGATTTTGAAGCTACCCCGTTTGATTCGTCTGCATTTGCAGCTATATCACTTATATCACAAGTGTTTGAAGCTAAATCATTTGTGTCGCCTGGATTTGAAGTTAAACCTTCTACATAGCATTGATTTGAATCTTAATAATGTGTTTTGCTTGGAATTAAAGCTAACTCGTTTGCTTTGTCTGCATTTGAAGCTATATCACTTATATCCCAAGTATCTAAAGCTAAATCATTTGTTTCGCATGGATTTGAAGCTAAACCTTCTACATAGCATTGGTTTGAAGTTAAATCATGTGTTTCGCTAGGATTTGAAGCTTATCCTTCTACAGCGCATAGATTTGAAGATAAATCATGTGTTTTGCTTGGATTTCATGCTAACTCGTTCGTTTCGCCTGCATTTGATGCTATATCACTTATATCGCAAGTATCTGAAGCTAAATCATTTGATTCGCATGGATTTGAAGCTAAACCTTCTACATCGTATTGATTTGAAGTTTAAACTCATTTGTTTCGCATGGATTTGAAGCTAAACACTCTACATCGCATGGATTTGAAGCTAAGCCTTCTATTTCGCATGGATTTAAAGGTAATGATGTGTATCGCATGGCTTTTGAAGCTACCCCGTTTGAATCGTCTGCATTTGCAGCTATATCACTTATATCACAAGTGTTTGAAGCTAAATCATTTGTTTCGCATGGATTTGAAGCTAAACCTTCTATATCGCATTCATTTGAAGCCAAATCATTTGTTTCGCTTGGATTTGAAGCCATACCTTCTACATAGCTTTGATTTGCCAGCTAAATCATGTGTTTTGCATGGATTTGATGTTAACTCGTTTGTTTCACCTGCATTTGAAGCTACATCAGTTATATCGCAAGTATCTGATGCTAAATCATTTGTTTCGCATAGATTTGAAGCTAAACCTTCTACATCGCATTGATTTGAAGCTAAATCATTTGTTTCGCATTGATTTGAAGCTAAACCTTCTACATCGCATTGATTTGAAGCTAAATCATGTGTTTCGCATGGATTTGAAGCTAACTCGTCTGTTTCGTCTGCATTTGAAGCAATATCACTTATATCCCAGGCATTTGAAAGTAAATTATTTGTTTCGCCTGGATTTGAAGTTAAACCTTCTAAATCGCATTGTTTTGAAGCTAAATCGTGTGATTCGCATGGATTTGAAGCTAACTCGTTTACTTCCCCTGCAATTGAAACTGTATCACTTATATCGCAACTATCTGATGTTAAATCATTTGTTTCGCGTGGCTTTGAAGCTAAATCTTCTACATCGCATTGATTTGAAGCTAAATCATGTGATTCGTTTGGATTTGAAGCTAACTCGTTTGTTTCGCCTGCATTTGAAGCTATATCACTTATACCCCAAGTGTTTGAAGCTAAATCATTTGTTTCGCATGGATTTGAAGCTAAACCTTCTACATCGTATCGATTTGAAGCTAAATGATATGTATAGCATGGATTTTGAAGCTATCCCGTTTGATTCGTCTGCATTTGCAGCTGTATCAGTTATATCACAAGTGCTTGAAGCTAAATCATTTGTTTCGCATGGATTTGAAGCTAAACCTTCTACATCGCATTGATTTGAAGCTAAACCTTCTACATCGCATTGATTTGAAGCTAAACCTTCTACATCGCATTGATTTGAAGCTTAATCATGTGTTTCGCTTGGATTTGAAGCTATACCTTCTACGTCGCTTTGATTTGAAGCTAAATCATGTGTTTCGCATGGATTTGATGCTAACTCGTTTGTTTCCCCTGCATTTGAAGCTATTTCAGTTATATCGTAAGTATCTGATGCTAAATCATTTGTTTCGCATGGATTTGAAGCTAAACATTCTGCCTCGCATTGATTTGCAGCTAAATCATGTGTTTCGCATGGATTTGATGCTAACTCGTTTGTTTCGCCTGCATTTGAAGCTACATCAGTTATATCGCAAGTATCTGATGCTAAATCATTTGTTTCGCATGGATTTGAAGCTAAACCTTCTACATCGTATTGATTTAAAGCTAAATCATGTATTTCACTTGGATATGAAGCTAACTCGTTTGTTTCTGTCTGCATTTGAAGCTATATCACTTGTATCGCAAGTATCTGAAGCTAAATTATTTGTGTCGCAAGGATTTGAAGCTAAACCTTCAACATAGCATTGATTTGAAGCTTAATCATGTGTTTCGCTTGGATTTGAAGCTTATCCTTCTACAGCGCATAGATTTGAAGATAAATCATGTGTTTTGCTTGGATTTCATGCTAACTCGTTCGTTTCTTCTGCATTTGCAGCTATATCACTTATATCACAAGTGTGTGAAGCTAAATTATTTGTTTCGCATGGATTTGAAGCTAAACCTTCTATATCGTATTCATTTGAAGCGAAATCATGTGTTTCGCTTGGATTTGAAGCTATACCTTCTACATCGCTTTGATTTGTCAGCTAAATCATGTGTTTTGCATGGATTTGATGCTAACTCGTTTGTTCCACCTGCATTTGAAGCTACATCAGTTATATCGCAAGTATCTGATGCTAAATCATTTGTTTCGCATAGATTTGAAGCTAAACCTTCTACATCGCATTGATTTGAAGCTAAATCATTTGTTTCGCATTGATTTGAAGCTAAACCTTCTACATCGCATTGATTTGAAGCTAAACCTTCTACATCGCATTGATTTGAAGCTAAATCATGTGTTTTGCATGAATTTGAAGCTAACTCGTTTGTTTCCTCTACAATTGAAGCTATATCACTTATATCGCAAGTATCTAAAGCTAAATCATTTGTGTCGCCTGGATTTGAAGTTAAACCTTCTACATAGCATTGATTTGAAGCTTAATAATGTGTTTTGCTTGGAATTAAAGCTAACTCGTTTGCTTCGTCTGCATTTGAAGCTATATCACTTATATCCCAAGTATCTAAAGCTAAATCATTTGTTTCGCATGGATTTGAAGCTAAACCTTCTACATAGCATTGGTTTGAAGTTAAATCATGTGTTTCGCTTGGATTTGAAGCTTATCCTTCTACAGCGCATAGATTTGAAGATAAATCATGTGTTTTGCTTGGATTTCATGCTAACTCGTTCGTTTCGCCTGCATTTGATGCTATATCACTTATATCGCAAGTATCTGAAGCTAAATCATTTGATTCGCATGGATTTGAAGCTAAACCTTCTACATCGTATTGATTTGAAGTTTAAACTCATTTGTTTCGCATGGATTTGAAGCTAAACACTCTACATCGCATGGATTTGAAGCTAAGCCTTCTATTTCGCATGGATTTAAAGGTAATGATGTGTATCGCATGGCTTTTGAAGCTACCCCGTTTGAATCGTCTGCATTTGCAGCTATATCACTTATATCACAAGTGTTTGAAGCTAAATCATTTGTTTCGCATGGATTTGAAGCTAAACCTTCTATATCGCATTCATTTGAAGCGAAATCATGTGTTTCGCATGGATTTGAAGCTATACCTTCTACATCGCTTTGATTTGCCAGCTAAATCATGTGTTCTGCATGGATTTGATGTTAACTCGTTTGTTTCACCTGCATTTGAAGCTACATCAGTTATATCGCAAGTATCTGATGCTAAATCATTTGTTTCGCATAGATTTGAAGCTAAACCTTCTACATCGCATTGATTTGAAGCTAAATCATTTGTTTCGCATTGATTTGAAGCTAAACCTTCTACATCGCATTGATTTGAAGCTAAATCATGTGTTTTGCATGAATTTGAAGCTAACTCGTTTGTTTCCTCTACAATTGAAGCTATATCACTTATATCGCAAGTATCTAAAGCTAAATCATTTGTGTCGCCTGGATTTGAAGTTAAACCTTCTACATAGCATTGATTTGAATCTTAATAATGTGTTTTGCTTGGAATTAAAGCTAACTCGTTTGCTTTGTCTGCATTTGAAGCTATATCACTTATATCCCAAGTATCTAAAGCTAAATCATTTGTTTCGCATGGATTTGAAGCTAAACCTTCTACATAGCATTGGTTTGAAGTTAAATCATGTGTTTCGCTAGGATTTGAAGCTTATCCTTCTACAGCGCATAGATTTGAAGATAAATCATGTGTTTTGCTTGGATTTCATGCTAACTCGTTCGTTTCGCCTGCATTTGATGCTATATCACTTATATCGCAAGTATCTGAAGCTAAATCATTTGATTCGCATGGATTTGAAGCTAAACCTTCTACATCGTATTGATTTGAAGTTTAAACTCATTTGTTTCGCATGGATTTGAAGCTAAACACTCTACATCGCATGGATTTGAAGCTAAGCCTTCTATTTCGCATGGATTTAAAGGTAATGATGTGTATCGCATGGCTTTTGAAGCTACCCCGTTTGAATCGTCTGCATTTGCAGCTATATCACTTATATCACAAGTGTTTGAAGCTAAATCATTTGTTTCGCATGGATTTGAAGCTAAACCTTCTATATCGCATTCATTTGAAGCCAAATCATTTGTTTCGCTTGGATTTGAAGCCATACCTTCTACATAGCTTTGATTTGCCAGCTAAATCATGTGTTTTGCATGGATTTGATGTTAACTCGTTTGTTTCACCTGCATTTGAAGCTACATCAGTTATATCGCAAGTATCTGATGCTAAATCATTTGTTTCGCATAGATTTGAAGCTAAACCTTCTACATCGCATTGATTTGAAGCTAAATCATTTGTTTCGCATTGATTTGAAGCTAAACCTTCTACATCGCATTGATTTGAAGCTAAATCATGTGTTTCGCATGGATTTGAAGCTAACTCGTCTGTTTCGTCTGCATTTGAAGCAATATCACTTATATCCCAGGCATTTGAAAGTAAATTATTTGTTTCGCCTGGATTTGAAGTTAAACCTTCTAAATCGCATTGTTTTGAAGCTAAATCGTGTGATTCGCATGGATTTGAAGCTAACTCGTTTACTTCCCCTGCAATTGAAACTGTATCACTTATATCGCAACTATCTGATGTTAAATCATTTGTTTCGCGTGGCTTTGAAGCTAAATCTTCTACATCGCATTGATTTGAAGCTAAATCATGTGATTCGTTTGGATTTGAAGCTAACTCGTTTGTTTCGCCTGCATTTGAAGCTATATCACTTATACCCCAAGTGTTTGAAGCTAAATCATTTGTTTCGCATGGATTTGAAGCTAAACCTTCTACATCGTATTGATTTAAAGCTAAATCATGTATTTCGCTTGGATATGAAGCTAACTCGTTTGTTTCTGTCTGCATTTGAAGCTATATCACTTGTATGGCAAGTATCTGAAGCTAAATTATTTGTGTCGCAAGGATTTGAAGCTAAACCTTCTACATAGCATTGATTTGAAGCTTAATCATGTGTTTCGCATGGATTTGAAGCTAACTCGTTAGTTTCGTCTGCATTTGAAGCTATATCACTTGTATCGCTAGTATCTGGAGCTAAATCATTTTTTTCGCATGGATTTGAAGCTTAACATTCTACATCGCATTGATTTGCAGCTAAATCATGTGTTTCGCATGGATTTGAAGCTAACTCGTCTGTTTCGCCTGCATTTGATGCTATATCACACTTATATCGCAAGTGTTTGAAGCTAAATCATTTGTTTCGCATGGATTTGAAGCTAAACCTTCTACATCGTATCGATTTGAAGCTAAATGATATGTATAGCATGGATTTTGAAGCTATCCCGTTTGATTCGTCTGCATTTGCAGCTGTATCAGTTATATCACAAGTGCTGAAGCTAAATCATTTGTTTCGCATGGATTTGAAGCTAAACCTTCTACATCGCATTGATTTGAAGCTAAACCTTCTACATCGCATTGATTTGAAGCTAAACCTTCTACATCGCATTGATTTGAAGCTTAATCATGTGTTTCGCTTGGATTTGAAGCTATACCTTCTACGTCGCTTTGATTTGAAGCTAAATCATGTGTTCGCATGGATTTGATGCTAACTCGTTTGTTTCCCCTGCATTTGAAGCTATTTCAGTTATATCGTAAGTATCTGATGCTAAATCATTTGTTTCGCATGGATTTGAAGCTAAACATTCTGCCTCGCATTGATTTGCAGCTAAATCATGTGTTTCGCATGGATTTGAAGCTAACTCGTTCGTTTCGCCTGCATTTGATGCTATATCACTTATATCGCAAGTATCTGAACCTAAATCATTTGTTTCGCATGGATTTGAAGCTAAGCCTTCTACTTCGTATCGATTTGAAGTTAAATGATATGTATAGCATGGATTTTGAAGCTATCCCGTTTGATTCGTCTGCATTTGCAGCTGTATCAGTTATATCACAAGTGCTTGAAGCTAAATCATTTGTTTCGCATGGATTTGAAGCTAAACCTTCTACATCGCATTGATTTGAAGCTAAACCTTCTACATCGCATTGATTTGAAGCTAAACCTTCTACATCGCATTGATTTGAAGCTTAATCATGTGTTTCGCATGGATTTGAAGCTAACTCGTTAGTTTCGTCTGCATTTGAAGCTATATCACTTGTATCGCTAGTATCTGGAGCTAAATCATTTTTTTCGCATGGATTTGAAGCTTAACATTCTACATCGCATTGATTTGCAGCTAAATCATGTGTTTCGCATGGATTTGAAGCTAACTCGTCTGTTTCGCCTGCATTTGATGCTATATCACTTCTATCGCAAGTGTTTGAAGCTAAATCATTTGTTTCGCATGGGTTTGAAGCTAAACCTTCTACATCGTATCGATTTGAAGCTAAATGATATGTATAGCATGGATTTTGAAGCTATCCCGTTTGATTCGTCTGCATTTGCAGCTGTATCAGTTATATCACAAGTGCTTGAAGCTAAATCATTTGTTTCGCATGGATTTGAAGCTAAACATTCTGCCTCGCATTGATTTGCAGCTAAATCATGTGTTTCGCATGGATTTGAAGCTAACTCGTTCGTTTCGCCTGCATTTGATGCTATATCACTTATATCGCAAGTATCTGAACCTAAATCATTTGTTTCGCATGGATTTGAAGCTAAGCCTTCTACTTCGTATCGATTTGAAGTTAAATGATATGTATCGCATGGATTTTGGAGCTTCCCCGTTTGATTCGTCTGCATTTCCTGCTATATCACTTATATCCCAAGTGTTTGTAGGTAAATCATTTGTTTCGCATGGATTTGAAGCTAAACCTTCTACATCGCATTGATTTGAAGCTAAATCATGTGTTGCGCTTGGATTTGAATCTACACCTTCAACATCGCTTTGATTTGAAGATAAATCATGTGTTTCGTTTGGATTTGAAGATATACCTTCTACATCGCTTTGAATTGAAGCTAAATCATGTGTTTTGCATGGGATTGATGCTAACTCGTTTGTTTCCCCTGCATTTGAAACTAAATCAGTTATATCGCAAGTATCTGATGCTAAATCATTTGCTTCGCATGGATTTGAAGCTAAGCCTTCTACTTCGTATCGATTTGAAGTTAAATGATATGTATCGCATGGATTTTGAAGCTTCCCCGTTTGATTCGTCTGCATTTCCTGCTATATCACTTACTATATCATTTACATCGCTTTGATTGGAAGCTAAATCATGTGTTTTGCATGGAATTGATGTTAACTCGTTTGTTTCTCCTGCATTTGAAGCTATTTCAGTTATATCGCAAGTATCTAATGCTAAATCATTTGTTTCGCATGGATTTTGAAGCTTCCCCGTTTGATTCGTCTGCATTTCCTGCTATATCACTTACTATATCATTTACATCGCTTTGATTTGAAGCTAAATCATGTGTTTTGCATGGAATTGATGTTAACTCGTTTGTTTCCCCTGCATTTGAAGCTATTTCAGTTATATTGTAAGTATCTAATGCTAAATCATTTGTTTCGCATGGAGTTGAAGCTAAACCTTCTACATCGCATTGATTTGAAGCTAAATCATGTGTTTTGCATGGATTTGATGCTAACTCGTTTGTTTCGTCTGCATTTGAAGATATATCACTTATATCCCAAGTGCTTGAAAATAAATCATTTGTTTCGCTTGGATTTCAAGCTAAACCTTGTACATCGGATTGATTTAATGCTAAATCATGTGTTTCGCTGGATTGGAAGCTAACTCGTTTATTTCGTCTGCATTTGAAGCTGTATCACTTATATCGCAAGTATCTGAAGCTAAATCATTTGTGTCTCATGGATTTGAAGCTAAATCATGTGATTCGCTTGGATTTGAAGCTAACTCGGTTGTTTCGTCTGCATTTGTAGCTATACCACTTATATCGCTAGTATCTGAAGCTATAACATTTGTGTCTCATGGATTTGAAGCTAAACCTTCTACTTCGAATTGCTTTGAAGCAAAATCATGTGTTTCGCAAGGATTTGAATCTAACTCGTTAGTTTCGTCTGCATTTGAAGCTATATCACTTATATCGCTAGTATCTGATGCTAAATCATTTGTTTCGCATGGATTTCCAGCTGAACCTTCTACATCGCATTGATTTGCAGCTAAATCATGTCTTTCGCATAGATTTGAAGCTAAGCCTTAATAATTCGCATGGATTTGAAGCTAACTCGTTAGTTTCGTCTGCATTTGAAGCTGTATCACTTATATCGCAAGTATCTGAAGCTAAATCATTTGTGTCTCATGGATTTGAAGCTAAACCTTCTACATAGAATCGATTTGCAGCTAAATCATGTGTTTCGCTTGGATATGGAGCTAACTCGTTTGTTTCCGTCTGCATTTGAAGCTATATCACTTATATCCCAAGTGTTTGAAGCTAAATAATTTGTTTCGTATGGGTTTGAAGCTAAACCTTCTACATCGCATTGATTTAATGCTAAATCATGTGTTTCGCTTGGATTTGAAGCTAACTCGTTTATTTCGTCTGCATTTGAAGCTGTATCATTTATATCGCAAGTATATGAAGCTAAATCATTTATGTATCTTGGATTTGAAACCAAACTTTCTACACCGCATGGATTTGAAGCTAAGTCATGTGATTCGCTTGGATTTGAAGCTAACTCGGTTGTTTCGTCTGCATTTGAAGCTATATCACTTATATCGCTAGTATCTGAAGCTCAATCATTTGTTTCGTATGTATTTGAAGCTAAACCTTCCACATCGCATTGATTTGCAGCTAAATCATGTGTTTCGCATGGATTTGTAGCTAACTCGTTTGTTTCGCATGCTGTTGAAGCTATATCACCTATAACCCAAGAGTTTGAAGCTCAATCATTTGCTTCGCATTGACTTGAAGCTAATCCTGCTACATCGCATTGATTTGAAGCTAAATCATGTGTTTCGCTTGGATATGAAGCAAACTCGTTTGTTTAATCTGCATTTGAAGCTATATCACTCATATCGCAAGTATCTGAAGCTAAATCATTTGTGTTGCATGGATTTGAAACTAAACCTTCTACATAGCATTGACTTGAAGCTTAATCATGAGTTTTGCATGGATTTGAAGTTAACTCGTTTGTTTCGACTGCATTTGAAGCTATATCACTTATATCCCAAATGTTTGAAGCTAAATCATTCGTTTCGCATGGATTTGAAGCTAAACCTTCTACATCGGATAGATTTGAAGGTAAATCATGTGTTTCTCTTGGATATGAAGCTAACTCGTCTGTCTAGTCTGCATTTGAAGCTAATCACTTATATAGCAAGTATCTGAAGCTAAGTCATTTGTGTCGCATGGATTTGAAGCTAAGCCTTCTACTTCGCATTGATTTGAATCTAAGTCATGTGTTTCGCATGGATTTGAAGTTAACTCGTTTGTTTCGCCTGCATTTGTAGCTATATCATTTATATCGCAAGTATTTGAAGCTAAATCATTGGTTTCGCATGGATTTGATGCTAAACCTTCTACATCGAATAGATTTGAAGCTAACTCGTTTGTTTCGTCTTCATTTGAATCTATATCACTTATATCGCAAGTATTTGAGGAAAAATCATGTGTTTTGCATGGATTTGAAGTTAACTCGTTTGTTTCGACTGCATTTGAAGCTATATCACTTATATCCCAAGTGTTTGAAGCTAAATCATTCGTTTCGCATGGATTTGAAGCTAAACCTTCTACATCGGATAGATTTGAAGGTAAATCATGTGTTTCTCTTGGATATGAAGCTAACTCGTCTGTCTAGTCTGCATTTGAAGCTAATCACTTATATAGCAAGTATCTGAAGCTAAGTCATTTGTGTCGCATGGATTTGAAGCTAAGCCTTCTACTTCGCATTGATTTGAATCTAAGTCATGTGTTTCGCATGGATTTGAAGTTAACTCGTTTGTTTCGCCTGCATTTGTAGCTATATCATTTATATCGCAAGTATTTGAAGCTAAATCATTGGTTTCGCATGGATTTGATGCTAAACCTTCTACATCGAATAGATTTGAAGCTAACTCGTTTGTTTCGTCTTCATTTGAATCTATATCACTTATATCGCAAGTATTTGAGGAAAAATCATGTGTTTTGCATGGATTTGAAGTTAACTCGTTTGTTTCGACTGCATTTGAAGCTATATCACTTATATCCCAAGTGTTTGAAGCTAAATCATTCGTTTCGCATGGATTTGAAGCTAAACCTTCTACATCGGATAGATTTGAAGGTAAATCATGTGTTTCTCTTGGATATGAAGCTAACTCGTCTGTCTAGTCTGCATTTGAAGCTAATCACTTATATAGCAAGTATCTGAAGCTAAGTCATTTGTGTCGCATGGATTTGAAGCTACGCCTTCTACTTCGCATGGATTTGAAGCTAAGCCATCTTCTTCGCATGGATTTAACGCTAAATGATGTGTATCGCATGGATTTTGAAGCTAACTCGTTTGATTCTTCTGCATTTGAGCTATATCACCTATATCCCAAGTGTTTGAAGCTAAATCATTTGTTTCGACTGGATCTGAAACTAAACCTTCCACATCGCATTTATTTGAAGCTAAATAATGTGATTCACTTGGATTTGAAGCTAACTCGTTCGTTTCGCCTGCATTTCATGCAATATCACTTATAACGCAAGTAGCTGAAGCTAAAACATTTGTGTCGCATAGATTTGAAGCTAAGCCTTAAATGATGTGTATCGCATGCATTTTGAATCTAACTCGTTTGGTTCGTCTGCATTTGAAGCAATATCACTTATATCGCAAGTATTTGAAGCTAAACAATTTTTATCCCATGGATTTGATACTAAACCTTCCCCATCGCATTGATTTGCAGCTGAATCATGTGTTTCACATGGACATGAAACTAACTCGTTTGTTTCGCATTCAGCTGAAGCTATATCACCTATATCCCAAGTGTTTGAAGCTCAATCATTTGTGTCGCATGGATTTGAAACTAAACCTTCTACATCGCATTGATTTGAAGCTAAATCGTGTGTTTCGCTTGTACTTGAAGCTAACTCGTTTGTTTCGTCTGCATTTGAAGCTATATCACTTACATCCCAAGTGTTTGAAGCAAAATCATTTGTTTCGCATGGATTTGAAGCTAACTCGTTTGCTTCGTCTGCATTTGAAGCTATATCACTTAAATCCCACGTGTTTGAAGCTCAATCATTTGTTTCCCGTGGATTTGAAGCTAAACCTTCTACATCGCATTGATTTGAAGCTAAATCATGTGATTCGTTTGGATTTGAAGCTAATCCTTCTAGATCGCATTGATTTGCAGCTAAATCATGTGTTTCGCATGGATTTGAAGCTAACTCGTTTGCTTCGTCTGCATTTGAAGCTATATAACTTATATCCCAAGTTTTTGAAGCTAAATCATTTGTTTGCCATGGATTTGAAGCTAAACCTTCTACATCGCATTGATTTGCAGCTAAATCATGTGATTCGTTTGGATTTGAAGCTAATCCTTCTACATCGCATTGATTTGAAGCTAAATCATGTGATTCGCTTGGATTTGAAGCTAACTCGGTTGTTTCGTCTGCATTTGTAGCTATACCACTTATATCGCTAGTATCTGAAGCTATAACATTTGTGTCTCATGGATTTGAAGCTAAACCTTCTACTTCGAATTGCTTTGAAGCAAAATCATGTGTTTCGCAAGGATTTGAATCTAACTCGTTAGTTTCGTCTGCATTTGAAGCTATATCACTTATATCGCTAGTATCTGAAGCTAAATCATTTGTTTCGCATGGATTTCCAGCTGAACCTTCTACATCGCATTGATTTGCAGCTAAATCATGTCTTTCGCATAGATTTGAAGCTAAGCCTTAATAATTCGCATGGATTTGAAGCTAACTCGTTAGTTTCGTCTGCATTTGAAGCTGTATCACTTATATCGCAAGTATCTGAAGCTAAATCATTTGTGTCTCATGGATTTGAAGCTAAACCTTCTACATAGAATCGATTTGCAGCTAAATCATGTGTTTCGCTTGGGTATGGAGCCAACTCGTTTGTTTGCGTCTGCATTTGAAGCTATATCACTTATATCCCAAGTGTTTGAAGCTAAATAATTTGTTTCGTATGGGTTTGAAGCTAAACCTTCTACATCGCATTGATTTAATGCTAAATCATGTGTTTCGCTTGGATTTGAAGCTAACTCGTTTATTTCGTCTGCATTTGAAGCTGTATCATTTATATCGCAAGTATATGAAGCTAAATTATTTATGTATCTTGGATTTGAAACCAAACTTTCTACACCGCATGGATTTGAAGCTAAATCATGTGATTCGCTTGGATTTGAAGCTAACTCGGTTGTTTCGTCTGCATTTGAAGCTATATCACTTATATCGCTAGTATCTGAAGCTCAATCATTTGTTTCGTATGTATTTGAAGCTAAACCTTCCACATCGCATTGATTTGCAGCTAAGTCATGTGTTTCGCATGGATTTGTAGCTAACTCGTTTGTTTCGCATGCTGTTGAAGCTATATCACCTATAACCCAAGAGTTTGAAGCTCAATCATTTGCTTCGCATTGACTTGAAGCTAATCCTGCTACATCGCATTGATTTGAAGCTAAATCATGTGTTTCGCTTGGATATGAAGCAAACTCGTTTGTTTAATCTGCATTTGAAGCTATATCACTCATATCGCAAGTATCTGAAGCTAAATCATTTGTGTTGCATGGATTTGAAACTAAACCTTCTACATAGCATTGACTTGAAGCTTAATCATGAGTTTTGCATGGATTTGAAGTTAACTCGTTTGTTTCGACTGCATTTGAAGCTATATCACTTATATCCCAAATGTTTGAAGCTAAATCATTCGTTTCGCATGGATTTGAAGCTAAACCTTCTACATCGGATAGATTTGAAGGTAAATCATGTGTTTCTCTTGGATATGAAGCTAACTCGTCTGTCTAGTCTGCATTTGAAGCTAATCACTTATATAGCAAGTATCTGAAGCTAAGTCATTTGTGTCGCATGGATTTGAAGCTAAGCCTTCTACTTCGCATTGATTTGAATCTAAGTCATGTGTTTCGCATGGATTTGAAGTTAACTCGTTTGTTTCGCCTGCATTTGTAGCTATATCATTTATATCGCAAGTATTTGAAGCTAAATCATTGGTTTCGCATGGATTTGATGCTAAACCTTCTACATCGAATAGATTTGAAGCTAACTCGTTTGTTTCGTCTTCATTTGAATCTATATCACTTATATCGCAAGTATTTGAGGAAAAATCATGTGTTTTGCATGGATTTGAAGTTAACTCGTTTGTTTCGACTGCATTTGAAGCTATATCACTTATATCCCAAGTGTTTGAAGCTAAATCATTCGTTTCGCATGGATTTGAAGCTAAACCTTCTACATCGGATAGATTTGAAGGTAAATCATGTGTTTCTCTTGGATATGAAGCTAACTCGTCTGTCTAGTCTGCATTTGAAGCTAATCACTTATATAGCAAGTATCTGAAGCTAAGTCATTTGTGTCGCATGGATTTGAAGCTAAGCCTTCTACTTCGCATTGATTTGAATCTAAGTCATGTGTTTCGCATGGATTTGAAGTTAACTCGTTTGTTTCGCCTGCATTTGTAGCTATATCATTTATATCGCAAGTATTTGAAGCTAAATCATTGGTTTCGCATGGATTTGATGCTAAACCTTCTACATCGAATAGATTTGAAGCTAACTCGTTTGTTTCGTCTTCATTTGAATCTATATCACTTATATCGCAAGTATTTGAGGAAAAATCATGTGTTTTGCATGGATTTGAAGTTAACTCGTTTGTTTCGACTGCATTTGAAGCTATATCACTTATATCCCAAGTGTTTGAAGCTAAATCATTCGTTTCGCATGGATTTGAAGCTAAACCTTCTACATCGGATAGATTTGAAGGTAAATCATGTGTTTCTCTTGGATATGAAGCTAACTCGTCTGTCTAGTCTGCATTTGAAGCTAATCACTTATATAGCAAGTATCTGAAGCTAAGTCATTTGTGTCGCATGGATTTGAAGCTAAGCCTTCTACTTCGCATGGATTTGAAGCTAAGCCATCTTCTTCGCATGGATTTAACGCTAAATGATGTGTATCGCATGGATTTTGAAGCTAACTCGTTTGATTCTTCTGCATTTGAGCTATATCACCTATATCCCAAGTGTTTGAAGCTAAATCATTTGTTTCGACTGGATCTGAAACTAAACCTTCCACATCGCATTTATTTGAAGCTAAATAATGTGATTCACTTGGATTTGAAGCTAACTCGTTCGTTTCGCCTGCATTTCATGCAATATCACTTATAACGCAAGTAGCTGAAGCTAAAACATTTGTGTCGCATAGATTTGAAGCTAAGCCTTAAATGATGTGTATCGCATGCATTTTGAATCTAACTCGTTTGGTTCGTCTGCATTTGAAGCAATATCACTTATATCGCAAGTATTTGAAGCTAAACAATTTTTATCCCATGGATTTGATGCTAAACCTTCCCCATCGCATTGATTTGCAGCTGAATCATGTGTTTCACATGGACATGAAACTAACTCGTTTGTTTCGCATTCAGCTGAAGCTATATCACCTATATCCCAAGTGTTTGAAGCTCAATCATTTGTGTCGCATGGATTTGAAACTAAACCTTCTACATCGCATTGATTTGAAGCTAAATCGTGTGTTTCGCTTGTACTTGAAGCTAACTCGTTTGTTTCGTCTGCATTTGAAGCTATATCACTTACATCCCAAGTGTTTGAAGCAAAATCATTTGTTTCGCATGGATTTGAAGCTAACTCGTTTGCTTCGTCTGCATTTGAAGCTATATCACTTAAATCCCACGTGTTTGAAGCTCAATCATTTGTTTCCCGTGGATTTGAAGCTAAACCTTCTACATCGCATTGATTTGAAGCTAAATCATGTGATTCGTTTGGATTTGAAGCTAATCCTTCTAGATCGCATTGATTTGCAGCTAAATCATGTGTTTCGCATGGATTTGAAGCTAACTCGTTTGCTTCGTCTGCATTTGAAGCTATATAACTTATATCCCAAGTTTTTGAAGCTAAATCATTTGTTTGTCATGGATTTGAAGCTAAACCTTCTACATCGCATTGATTTGCAGCTAAATCATGTGATTCGTTTGGATTTGAAGCTAATCCTTCTACATCGCATTGATTTGAAGCTAAATCATGTGATTCGCTTGGATTTGAAGCCAACTCGTTTGTTTCGCCTGCATTTGAAGCTATATCACATATATCCCATGTGTTTGAAGCTAAATCATGTGTTTCGCTTGGATTTGAAGCTAAACCTTCTACATCGCATTGATTTGAAGCTAAATCGTGTGTTTTGCATGGATTTGATGCTAACTCGTTTGTTTCCACCGCATTTGAATCTATATCACTTATATCGCAAGTATCTGATGCTAAATCATTTGTTTCGCATGGATTTGAAGCTAAACTATCTACATCGCATTGATTTGCAGCTAAATCAAGTGTTTAGCATGGATTTGAAGCTAACTCGTTCGTTTCGTCTGCATTTGATGCTATATCACTTATATCGCTAGTGTTTGAAGCTAAATCATGTGTTTCGAATGGATTTGAAGCTAACTCGTTTGTATCTGAAGCTAAATCATATATTTCGCTTGGATTTGAAGCTAAGCCTTCTACTTCCCATTAATTTGAAGCTAAATCATATGTTTCGCATGGATATGGAGCTAACTCGTTTGTTTCTCCTGCATTTGAAGCTATATCTCTTATATTGCAAGTATCTGAACCTAAATCATTTGTTTCGCATGGATTTGAAGCTAATCCTTCTACTTCGCATTGATTTGAAGCTAAATCATGTGTACCGCATGGATTTTGAAGCTAACTCGTTTGATTCGTCTGCATTTGAAGCTATATCACTTATATCCCAAGTGTTTGAAGCTAAATCACTTGTTTCGCATGAATTTGAAGCTAAACCTTCTACATCGCATTGATTTGAAGCTAAATCATGTGTTTCGCTTGGATTTGAAGCTAAATCATCTACATCGCATTGATTTGAAGCTAAATCGTATGTTTTGCATGGATTTGATGCTAACTCGTTTGTTTCTCCTGCATTTGAAGCTATATCACTTATATCGCAAGTATCTGAACCTAAATCATTTGTTTCGCATGGATTTGAAGCTAAGCCATCTTCTTCGCATGGATTTAACGCTAAATGATGTGTATTGCATGGATTTTGAAGCTAACTAGTTTGTATCGTCTGCATTGGAAGGTATATCACTTATATCCCAAGTATTTGATGCTAAATCATTTGTTTCGCATGGATTTGTAGCTAAACCTACTACATCGCATTGATTTGATGCAAAATCATGTGTTTCGCTTGGATTTGAAGCTAAACGTTCTACATCGCATTGATTTGAAACTAAATCATGTGTTTTGCATGGATTTGATGCTAACTCGTTTGCTTCCCCAACATTTGAAGCTATATCAGTTTCATCGCAAGTATCTGATGCTAAATCATTTGTTTCGCATGGATGTGAAGCTAAACCTTCTACATCGCATTGATTTGAAGCGAAATCGTGTGTTTTGCATGGACTTTATGCTAACTCGTTTGTTTCCACTGCATTTGAATCTATATCAGTTATATCGCAAGTATCTGATGCTAAATCATTTGTTTCGTATAGATTTGAAGTTTAACCTTCTACATCGCATCGATTTGAAGCTAAATCATGTATTTCGCATGGATTTGAAGCTAACTCGTTAGTTTCGCCTGCATTTGAAGCAATATCAATGTATCGCATGTATCTGAACCTAAATCATTTGTTTCGCATGGATTTGAAGCTAAGCCTTCTACTTCGTATCGATTTGAAGTTAAATGATATGTATCGCACGGATTTTGAAGCTTCCCCGTTTGATTCGTCTGCATTTCCTGCTATATCACTTATATCCCAATTGTTTGAAGCTAAATCATTTGTTTCGCATGGATTTGAAGCTAATCCTTCTACATCGCATTGATTTGAAGCTAAATCATGTGTTTCGCTTGGATATGAAGCTAACTGGTTTGTTGCACACGCAGTTACATCTACATAACGTATATCACAAGTATTTGTAGCTATACCATTTGTTTCGCATGGATTTCAAGCTATTCGTTCTACTTCGAATTGATTTGAAGTTAAAACCTGCGTTTCGCATGGATTTCAAGCTAACTCGTATGTTTCGTCTGCATTTGAAGCTATATCACTTATATCCAAAGTGTTTGAAGCTAAATCATGTGTTTCGAATGGATTTGAAGCTAACTCGTTTGTATCTGAAGCTAAATCATATGTTTCGCTTGGATTTGAAGCTAAGCCTTCTACTTCCCTTTTAATTTGAAGCTAAATCATATGTTTCGCATGGAATTGGAGCTAACTCGTTTGTTTCTCCTGCATTTGAATCTATATCAGTTATATCGCAAGTATCTGATGCTAAATCATTTGTTTCGCATGGATTTGAAGCTAAACCATCTACATCGCATTGATTTGCAGCTAAATCATGTGTATCGCATGGATTTTGAAGCTAACTCGTTTGATTCGTCTGCATTTGATGCTATATCACAAACATTCGAAAGTATTTGAAACCAAATCAGATGTGTCGCATGAATTTGGAGCTACACCTTCTACATCGCATAGATTTCAATCTTAATCATGTGTTTCGCATGGATTTGAAGCTAATTCGTTTGTTGCGCAAGCAGTTGAAGCTATATCACCTACATCCGAAGTGTTTGAAGCTCAATCATTTGTCCCGCATGGATTTGAAGCTAAATCATCTACTTCGCATTGATTTGAAGCTAAATCATTTGTTTCGCATGGATTTGAAGCTAAGCCTTCTACTTCGCATGGATTTAAAGCTAAATCATTTGTTTCGCATGGATTTGAAGCTAAACCTTCTACATCGCATTGATTTGCAGCTGAATCATGTGTTTCGCATGTATTTGAAGCTAACTCGGTCGTTTCGCCTGCATTTGATGCTATATCACTTATATCGCAAGTATCTGAAGCTAAATCATTTGTTTCGTATAGATTTGAAGTTTAACCTTCTACATCGCATAGATTTGAAGCTAAATCATGTATTTCGCATGGATTTGAAGCTAACTCGTTAGTTTCGCCTGCATTTCCTGCTATATCACTTATATCCCAATTGTTTGAAGCTAAATCATTTGTTTCGCATGGATTTGAAGCTAATCCTTCTACATCGCATTGATTTGAAGCTAAATCATGTGTTTCGCTTGGATATGAAGCTAACTGGTTTGTTGCACACGCAGTTACATCTATATAACGTATATCACAAGTATTTGTAACTATACCATTTATTTCGCATGGATTTCAAGCTATTCGTTCTACTTCGAATTTTTTTGAAGTTAAAACCTGCGTTTCGCATGGATTTCAAGCTAACTCGTATGTTTCGTCTGCATTTGAAGCTATATCACTTATATCCAAAGTGTTTGAAGCTAAATCATGTGTTTCGAATGGATTTGAAGCTAACTCGTTTGTATCTGAAGCTAAATCATATGTTTCGCCTGGATTTGAAGCTAAGCCTTCTACTTCCCTTTTAATTTGAAGCTAAATCATATGTTTCGCATGGAATTGATGCCAACTCGTTTGTTTCCCCTGCATTTGAAGCTATTTCAGTTATGTCGCAAGTATCTGATGCTAAATCATTTGTTTCGCATGGATTTGAATCTAAACCTTCTACATCGCATTAATTTGCAGCTAAATCATGCGTTTCGCATGGATTTGAAGCTAACTCGTTTGTTTCCCCTGCATTTGAAGCTATATCAGTTATATCGCAAGTATCTGATGCTACATCATTTGTTTCGCATGGATTTGAAGCTAAACCTTCTACATCGCATTGATTTGTATCTAAATCATGTGTTTCGCATGGATTTGAAGCTAACTCGTTTGATTCGTCTGCATTTGAAGCTATATCAGTTATATCGCAATTATCTGATGCTAAATCATTTGTTTCGCATGGATTTGAAGCTAAACCTTCTACATCGCATTGATTTGCAGCTAAATCATGTGTTTCGCATGGATTTGAAGCTAACTCGGTCGTTTCGCCTGCAATTGATGCTATATCAATTATATCGCAAGTATCTGAAGCTAAATCATTTGTTTCGTATAGATTTGAAGTTTAATCTTCTACATCGCATTGATTTGAAGCTAAATCATGTGTTTCGCATGGATTTGAAGCTATCTCGTTAGTTTCGCCTGCATTTGAAGCAATATCAATGTATCGCAAGTATCTGATGCTAAATCATTTGTTTCGCATGGATTTGTAGCTAAACCTTCTACATCGCAATGATTTGCAGCTAAATCATGTGTTTCGCATGGATTTGAAGCTAAAACTTCTAAATCGCATTGATTTGAAGCTAAGTCATGTGATTCCCTTGGCTTTGTAGCTAACTCGTTTGTTTCGTCTGCATTTGAAGCTATATCACATATATCCCAAGTGTTTGAAGCTAAATCATGTGTTTCGCAGGGATTTGAATCTAACTCGCTAGTTTCGCCTGCATTTGAAGCAATATCAATGTATCGGGGAAGTATCTGAACCTAAATCATTTGTTTCGCATGGATTTGAAGCTAAGCCTTCTACTTCGTATCGATTTGAAGTTAAATGATATGTATCGCATGGATTTTGGAGCTTCCCCGTTTGATTCGTCTGCATTTCCTGCTGTATCACTTATATCCCAAGTGTTTATAGTTAAATCATTTCTTTCGCATGGATTTGAAGCTAAACCTTCTACATCGTATCGATTTGAAGCTAAATGATATGTATAGCATGGATTTTGAAGCTACCCCGTTTGATTCGTCTGCATTTGCAGCTATATCACTTATATCACAAGTGTTTGAAGCTAAATCATTTGTTTCGCATGGATTTGAAGATAAACCATCTACATCGCATTGATTTGAAGCTAAATCATGTGTTTTGCATGGATTTGATGCTAACTCGATTGTTTCCCCTGAATTTTAAGCTATATCAGTTATATCGCCAGTATCTGATGCTAAATCATTTGTTTCGCATGGATTTGAAGCTAAACCTTCTACATCGCATTGATTTGAAGCTAAATCATGTGTTTTGCATGGATTTGATGCTAACTCGTTTGTTCCCCCTGCATTTGAAACTATATCAGTTATATCGCATGTATCTGATGCTAAATCATTGCTTTCGCATGGATTTGAAGCTAAGCCTTCTACTTCGCATAGATTTAAAGCTAAATCATTTGTTCCGCGTGGATTTGAAGCTAAACCTTCTACATCGCATTGATTTGCAGCTAAATCATGTGTTTCGCATGGATTTGAAGCTAACTCGGTCGTTTCGCCTGCATTTGATGCTATATCACTTATATCGCAAATATCTGAAGCTAAATCATTTGTTTCGTATAGATTTGAAGTTTAACCTTCTACATCGCATTGATTTGAAGCAAAATCATGTATTTCGCATGGATTTGAAGCTAATTCGTTAGTTTTGCCTGCATTTGAAGCAATATCAATGTATCGCAAGTATCTGAACCTAAATCATTTGTTTCGCATGGATTTGAATCTAAGCCTTCTACTTCGCATGGATTTAAAGCAAAATGATGTGTATCGCATGGATTTTGAAGCTAACTCGTTTGGTTCCTCTGCATTTGAAGCTATATCAGTTATATCGCAAGTATCTGATGCTAAATCATTTGTTTCGCATGGATTTGAAGCTAAACCTTCTACATCGCATTGATTTGCAGCTAAATCATGTGTTTCGCATGGATTTGAAGCTAACTCGGTCGTATCGCCTGCATTTTATGCTATATCACTTATATCGCAAGTATCTGAAGCTAAATCATTTGTTTCGTATAGATTTGAAGTTTAACCTTCTACATCGCATTGATTTGAAGCTAAATCATGTGTTTCGCATGGATTTGAAGCTAACTCGTTAGTTTCGCCTGCATTTGAAGCAATATCAATGTATCGCAAGTATCTGAACCTAAATCATTTGTTTCGAATGGATTTGCAGCTAAGCCTTCTACTTCGTATCGATTTGAAGGTAAATGATATGTATCGCATGGATTTTGAAGCTTCCCCGTTTGATTCGTCTGCATTTCCTGCTATATCACTTATATCCCAAGTGTTTGTAGCTAAATCATGTGTTGCGCGTGGATTTGAATCTATACCTTCTACATCGCATTGATTTGAAGCTAAATCATGTGTTTCGTTTGGATTTGAAGATATACTTTCTACATTGCTTTGATTTGAAGCTAAATCATGTGTTTTGCATGGAATTTATGCTAACTCGTTTGTTTCCCCTGCATTTGAATATATTTCAGTTATATCGCAAGTATCTGATGCTAAATCATGTGTTTCGCTTGGAATTGGAGCTAAACCTTTTACATCGCATTGATTTGCAGCTAAATCATGTGTTTTGCATGGATTTGATGCTAACTCGTTTGTTCCCCCTGCATTTGAAATTATATCAGTTATATCGCAAGTATCTGATGCTAAATCATTTGTTTCGCATGGATTTAAAGCTAAATCATTTGTTTCGCATGGATTTGAAGCTAAACCCTCTACATCGAATTTATTTGCAGCTAAATCATGTGTTTCGCATGGATTTGAAGCTAACTCGGTCGTTTCGCCTGCATTTGATGCTATATCACTTATATCGCAAGTATCTGAAGCTTAATCCTTTGTTTCGTATAGATTTGAAGTTTAACCTTCTACATCGCATTGATTTCAAGCTAAATAATGTGTTGCGCTTGGATTTGAATCTATACCTTCTACATCGCATTGATTTGAAGCTAAATCATGTGTTTCGTTTGGATTTGAAGCTAAACCTTCTACATCGCATTGATTTGCAGCTAAATCATGTGTTTCGCATGGAATTGATGCTAACTCGTTTGTTTCCCCTGCATTTGAAGCTATTTCAGTTATATCGCAAGTATCTTATGCTAAATCATTTGTTTCGCATGGATTTGAAGCTAAGCCTTCTACATCGCATTGATTTGAAGCTAAATCATGTGTTGCGCTTGGATTTGAATCTATACCTTCTACATCGCATTGATTTGAAGCTAAATCATGTGTTTCGTTTGGATTTGAAGATATACCTTGTACATCGCTTTGATTTGCAGCTAAAACATGTGTTTCGCATGGAATTGATGCTAACTCGTTTGTTTCCCCTGCATTTGAAGCTATTTCAGTTATATCGCAAGTATCTGATGCTAAATCATTTGTTTCGCATGGATTTGAAGCTAAGCCTTCTACTTCGTATCGATTTGAAGTTAAATGATATGTATCGCATGGATTTTGGAGCTTCCCCGTTTGATTCGTCTGCATTTCCTGCTATATCACTTATATCCCAAGTGTTTGTAGGTAAATCATTTCTTTCGCATGGATTTGAAGCTAAACCTTCTACATCGTATCGATTTGAAGCTAAATCATGTGTTTTGCATGGATTTGATGCTAACTCGTTTGTTTCCCCTGCATTTGAAGCTATATCAGTTATATCGCCAGTATCTGATGCTAAATCATTTGTTTCGCATGGATTTGAAGCTAAACCTTCTACATCGCATTGATTTGAAGCTAAATCATGTGTTTTGCATGGATTTGATGCTAACTCGTTTGTTCCCCCTGCATGTGAAGCTATTTCAGTTATATCGCATGTATCTGATGCTAAATCATTTCTTTCGCATGGATTTGAAGCTAAGCCTTCTACTTCGCATAGATTTAAAGCTAAATCATTTGTTCCGCGTGGATTTGAAGCTAAACCTTCTACATCGCATTGATTTGCAGCTAAATCATGTGTCTCGCATGGATTTGAAGCTAACTCGGTCGTTTCGCCTGCAGTTGATGCTATATCACTTATATCGCAAGTATCTGAAGCTAAATCATTTGTTCCCCATGGATTTGAAGCTAAACCTTCTACATCGCATTGATTTGCAGCTAAATCATGTGTTTCGCATGGATTTGAAGCTAACTCGGTCGTTTCGCCTGCATTTGATGCTATATCACTTATATCGCAAGTATCTGAAGCTAAATCATTTGTTTCGTATAGATTTGAAGTTTAACCTTCTACATCGTATTGATTTGAAGCTAAATAATGTGTTGCGCTTGGATTTGAATCTATACCTTCTACATCGCATTGATTTGAAGCTAAATCATGTGTTTCGTTTGGATTTGAAGCTAAACCTTCTGCATCGCATTAATTTGCAGCTAAATCATGTGTTTTGCATGGAATTAATGCTAACTCGTTTGTTTCCCCTGCATTTGAAGCTATATCAGTTATATCGCCAGTATCTGATGTTAAATCATTTGTTTCGCATGGATTTGAAGCTAAACCTTCTACATCGCATTGATTTGCAGCTAAATCATGCGTTTCGCATGGATTTGAAGCTAACTCGTTTGTTTCCCCTGCATTTGAAGCTATATCAGTTATATCGCAAGTATCTGATGCTAAATCATTTGTTTCGCATGGATTTGAAGCTAAACCTTCTACATCGCATTGATTTGCATCTAAATCATGTGTTTCGCATGGATTTGAAGCTAACTCGTTCGTTTCGCCTGCATTTGATGCTATATCACTTATATCGCAAGTGTTTGAAGCCAAATCATTTGTTTCGCATGGATTTGAAGTTAAACCTTCTACATCGCATTGATTTGAAGCTACATCATGTGTTTCGCTTGGATTTGAAGCTATACCTTCTACATCGCATTGATTTGCAGCTAAATCATGTGTTTTGCATGGATTTGAAGCTAACTCGGTCGTTTCGCCTGCATTTGATGCTATATCACTTATATCGCAAGTATCTGAAGCTAAATCATTTGTTTCGTATAGATTTGAAGTTTAACCTTCTACATCGCATTGATTTGAAGCTAAATCATGTGGTTCGCTTGGATTTGAAGCTAACTCGTTTGATTCGTCTGCATTTGAAGCTATATCACTTATATCCCAAGTGTTTGTAGCTAAATCATGTGTTTCGCATGGAATTGATGCTAACTCGTTTGTTTCCCCTGCATTTGAAGCTATTTCAGTTATATCGCAAGTATCTGATGCTAAATCATTTGTCTCGCATGGATTTGAAGCTAAACCATCTACATCACATTAATTTGCAGCTAAATCATGTGATTTGCATGGATTTGATGCTAACTCGTTTGTTTCCCCTGCATTTGAAGCTATATCAGTTATATCGCCAGTATCTGATGCTAAATCATTTGTTTCGCATGGATTTGAAGCTAAACCTTCTACATCGCATTGATTTGAAGCTAAATCATGTGTTTTGCATGGATTTGATGCTAACTCGTTTGTCCCCCCTGCATTTGAAATTATAACAGTTATATCGCAAGTATCTGATGCTAAATCATTTGTTTCGCATGGATTTGAAGCTAAGCTATCTGCTTCGCATGGATTTAAAGCTAAATCATTTGTTTCGCATGGATTTGAAGCTAAACCCTCTACATCGCATTGATTTGCAGCTAAATCATGTGTTTCGCATGGATTTGAAGCTAACTCGTTCGTTTCGCCTGCATTTGTTGCTATATCACTTATATCGCAAGTGTTTGAAGCTAAATCATTTGTTTCGCATGGATTTGAAGCTACACCTTCTACATCGCATTGATTTGAAGCTAAATCATGTGTTTCGCTTGGATTTGAAGCTATACCTTTTACATCGCATTGATTTGCAGCTAAATCATGTGTTTCGCATGGATTTGAAGCTAACTCGGTCGTTTCGCCTGCATTTGAAGCAATATCAATATATCGCAAGTATCTGAAGCTAAATCATTTGTTTCCAATGGATTTGAAGCTAAACCATCTACATCGCATTGATTTGCAGCTAAATCATGTATTTCGCATGGATTTGATGCTAACTCGTTTGTTTCCCCTGCATTTGAAGCTATATCAGTTATATTGCCAGTATCTGATGTTAAATCATGTGTTTCGCATGGATTTGAAGCTAACTCGGTCGTTTCGCTTGCATTTGATGATATATCAGTTATATCGCCAGTATCTGATGCTAAATCATTTGTTTCGCATGGATTTGAAGCTAAACCTTCTACATCGCATTGATTTGAAGCTAAATCATGTGTTTTGCATGGATTTGATGCTAACTCGTTTGTTCCCCCTGCATTTGAAATTATATCAGTTATATCGCAAGTATCTGATGCTAAATCATTTGTTTCGCATGGATTTGAAGCTAAGCCATCTACTTCGCATGGATTTAAAGTTAAATCATTTGTTTCGCTTGGATTTGAAGCTAAACCTTTTACATCGCATTGATTTGCAGCTAAATCATATGTTTTGCATGGTTTTGATGCTAACTCGTTTGTTTCCACTGCATTTGAAGCTATATCAGTTATATTGCCAGTATCTGATGTTAAATCATTTGTTTCGCATGGATTTGAAGCTAAACCTTCTACATCGCATTGATTTGAAGCTAAATCATGTGTTTTGCATGGATTTGATGCTAACTCGTTTGTTCCCCCTGCATTTGAAGCTATATCAGTTATATCGCATGTATCTGATGCTAAATCATTTCTTTCGCATGGATTTGAAGCTAAGCCTTCTACTTCGCATAGATTTAAAGCTAAATCATTTGTTCCGCGTGGATTTGAAGCTAAACCTTCTACATCGCATTGATTTGCACCTAAATCATGTGTTTCGCATGGATTTGAAGCTAACTCGGTCGTTTCGCCTGCAGTTGATGCTATATCACTTATATCGCAAGTATCTGAAGCTAAATCATTTGTTCCGCATGGATTTGAAGCTAAACCTTCTACATCGCATTGATTTGCAACTAAATCATGTGTTTCGCATGGATTTGAAGCTAACTCGGTCGTTTCGCCTGCATTTGATGCTATATCACTTATATCGCAAGTATCTGAAGCTAAATCATTTGTTTCGTATAGATTTGAAGTTTAACTTTCTACATCGCATTGAATTGAAGCTAAATAATGTGTTGCGCTTGGATTTGAATCTATACCTTCTACATCGCATTGATTTGAAGCTAAATCATGTGTTTCGTTTGGATTTGAAGCTAAACCTTCTGCATCGCATTAATTTGCAGCTAAATCATGTGTTTCGCATGGAATTGATGCTAACTCGTTTGTTTCCCCTGCATTTGAAGCTATTTCAGTTTTATCGCAAGTATCTGATGCTAAATCATTTGTTTCGCATGGATTTGAAGCTAAGCCTTCTACTTCGTGTCGATTTGAAGTTAAATGATATGTATTGCATGGATTTTGAAGCTTCCCCGTTTGATTCGTCTGCATTTCCTGCTATATCACTTATATCCCAAGTGTTTGTAGGTAAATCATTTGTTTCGCATGGATTTGAGGCTAAACCTTTTACATCGTATTGATTTGAAGCTAAATCATGTGTTGCGCTTGGATTTGAACCTATAACTTCTACATCGCATTGATTTGAAGCTAAATCATGTGTTTCGTTTGGATTTGAAGATATACCTTCTACATCGCATTGATTTGAAGCTAAATCATGTGTTTCGTTTGGATTTGAAGATATACCTTCTACATCGCTTTGATTTGAAGCTAAATCATGTGTTTTGCATGGAATTAATGCTAACTCGTTTGTTTCCCCTGCATTTGAAGCTATATCAGTTATATCGCCAGTATCTGATGTTAAATCATTTGTTTCGCATGGATTTGAAGCTAAACCTTCTACATCGCATTGATTTGCAGCTAAATCATGCGTTTCGCATGGATTTGAAGCTAACTCGTTTGTTTCCCCTGCATTTGAAGCTATATCAGTTATATCGCAAGTATCTGATGCTAAATCATTTGTTTCGCATGGATTTGAAGCTAAACCTTCTACATCGCATTGATTTGAAGCTAAATCATGTGTTTCGCTTGGATTTAAAACTATACCTTCTACATCGCTTTGATTTGAAGCTAAGTCATGTTTTTTGCATGGATTTGATGCTCATTCGTTTGTTTCCCCTGCATTTGAAGCTATTTCAGTTATATCGCAAGTATCTGAGGCCAAATCATGTGTTTCGCTTGGATTTGAAGCTAAACCTTTTACATCGCATTGATTTGCAGCTAAATCATATGTTTTGCATGGTTTTGATGCTAACTCGTTTGTTTCCACTGCATTTGAAGCTATATCAGTTATATCGCAAGTATCTGATGCTAAATCATTTGTTTCGCATGGATTTGAAGCTAAACCATCTACATCGCATTGATTTGCAGCTAAATCATGTGATTTGCATGGATTTGATGCTAACTCGTTTGTTTCCCCTGCATTTGAAGCTATATCAGTTATATCGCCAGTATCTGATGCTAAATCATTTGTTTCGCATGGATTTGAAGCTAAACCTTCTACATCGCATTGATTTGAAGCTAAATCATGTGTTTTGCATGGATTTGATGCTAACTCGTTTGTTCCCCCTGCATTTGAAATTATATCAGTTATATCGCAAGTATCTGATGCTAAATCATTTGTTTCGCATGGATTTGAAGCTAAGCCATCTACTTCGCACGGATTTAAAGTTAAATCATTTGTTTCGCTTGGATTTGAAGCTAAACCTTTTACATCGCATTGATTTGCAGCTAAATCATATGTTTTGCATGGTTTTGATGCTAACTCGTTTGTTTCCACTGCATTTGAAGCTATATCAGTTATATCGCAAGTATATGATGCTAAACCATTTGTTTCGTATAGATTTGAAGTTTAACCTTCTACATCGCATTGATTTGAAGCTAAATCATGTGTTGCGCTTGGATTTGAATCTATACCTTCTACATCGCATTGATTTGAAGCTAAATCATGTGTTTTGCATGGATTTGATGCTAACTCGTTTGTTCCCACTGCATTTGAAATTATATCAGTTATATCGCAAGTATCTGATGCTAAATCATTTGTTTCGCATGGATTTGAAGCTAAGCCATCTACTTCGCATGGATTTAAAGCTAAATCATTTGTTTCGCTTGGATTTGAAGCTAAACCTTTTACATCGCATTGATTTGCAGCTAAATCATATGTTTTGCATGGTTTTGATGCTAACTCGTTTGTTTCCACTGCATTTGAAGCTATATCAGTTATATCGCAAGTATCTGATGCTAAATCATTTGTTTCGCATGGATTTGAAGCTAAACCATCTACATCGCATTGATTTGCAGCTAAATCATGTGATTTGCATGGATTTGATGCTAACTCGTTTGTTCCCCCTGCATTTGAAATTATATCAGTTATATCGCAAGTATCTGATGCTAAATCATTTGTTTCGCATGGATTTGAAGCTAAGCCATCTACTTCGCATGGATTTAAAGTTAAATCATTTGTTTCGCTTGGATTTGAAGCTAAACCTTTTACATCGCATTGATTTGCAGCTAAATCATATGTTTTGCATGGTTTTGATGCTAACTCGTTTGTTCCCACTGCATTTGAAATTATATCAGTTATATCGCAAGTATCTGATGCTAAATCATTTGTTTCGCATGGATTTGAAGCTAAGCCATCTACTTCGCATGGATTTAAAGCTAAATCATTTGTTTCGCTTGGATTTGAAGCTAAACCTTTTACATCGCATTGATTTGCAGCTAAATCATATGTTTTGCATGGTTTTGATGCTAACTCGTTTGTTTCCACTGCATTTGAAGCTATATCAGTTATATCGCAAGTATCTGATGCTAAATCATTTGTTTCGCATGGATTTGAAGCTAAACCATCTACATCGCATTGATTTGCAGCTAAATCATGTGATTTGCATGGATTTGACGCTAACTCGTTTGTTTCCCCTGCATTTGAAGCTATATCAGTTATATCGCCAGTATCTGATGCTAAATAATTTGTTTCGCATGGATTTGAAGCTAAACCTTCTACATCGCATTGATTTGAAGCTAAATCATGTGTTTCGCTTGGATTTGAAACTATACCTTCTACATCGCTTTGATTTGAAGCTAAGTCATGTGGTTTGCATGGATTTGATGCTCATTCGTTTGTTTCCCCTGCATTTGAAGCTATTTCAGTTATATCGCAAGTATCTGAGGCCAAATCATGTGTTTCGCTTGGATTTGAAGCTAAACCTTTTACATCGCATTGATTTGCAGCTAAATCATATGTTTTGCATGGTTTTGATGCTAACTCGTTTGTTTCCACTGCATTTGAAGCTATATCAGTTATATCGCAAGTATCTGATGCTAAATCATTTGTTTCGCATGGATTTGAAGCTAAACCATCTACATCGCATTGATTTGCAGCTAAATCATGTGATTTGAATGGATTTGATGCTAACTCGTTTGTTTCCCCTGCATTTGAAGCTATATCAGTTATATCGCCAGTATCTGATGCTAAATCATTTGTTTCGCATGGATTTGAAGCTAAACCTTCTACACCGCATTGATTTGAAGCTAAATCATGTGTTTTGCATGGATTTGAAGCTAACTCGGTCGTTTCGCCTGCATTTGAAGCAATATCAATATATGGCAAGTATCTGAAGCTAAATCATTTGTTTCCCATGGATTTGAAGCTAAACCATCTACATCGCATTGATTTGCAGCTAAATCATGTATTTCGCATGGATTTGATGCTAACTCGTTTGTTTCCCCTGCATTTGAAGCTATATCAGTTATATCGCCAGTATCTGATGTTAAATCATTTGTTTCGCATGGATTTGAAGCTAAACCTTCTACATCGCATTGATTTGAAGCTAAATCATGTGTTTCGCTTGGATTTGAAGCTATACCTTCTACATCGCATTGATTTGCAGCTAAATCATGTGTTTCGCATGGATTTGAAGCTAACTCGGTCGTTTCGCCTGCATTTGATGCTATATCACTTATATCGCAAGTAACTGAAGCTAAATCATTTGTTTCGTATAGATTTGAAGCTTAACCTTCTACATCGCATTGATTTGAAGCTAAATCATGTGTTTCGTTTGGATTTGAAGATATACCTTGTACATCGCTTTGATTTGCAGCTAAATCATGTGTTTCGCATGGAATTGATGCTAACTCGTTTGTTTCCCCTGCATTTGAAGCTATTTCAGTTATATCGCAAGTATCTGATGCTAAATCATTTGTTTCGCATGGATTTGAAGCTAAGCCTTCTACTTCGTATCAATTTGAAGTTAAATGATATGTATCGCATGGATTTTGATGCTTCCCCGTTTGATTCGTCTGCATTTACTGCTATATCACTTATATCCCAAGTGTTTGTAGGTAAATCATTTGTTTCGCATGGATTTGAGGCTAAACCTTCTACATCGTATTGATTTGAAGCTAAATCATGTGTTGCGCTTGGATTTGAATCAGTAACTTCTACATCGCATTGATTTGAAGCTAAATCATGTGTTTCGTTTGGATTTGAAGATGTACCTTCTACATCGCTTTGATTTGAAGCTAAATCATGTGTTTTGCATTGAATTAATGCTAACTCGTTTGTTTCCCCTGCATTTGAAGCTATTTCGGTTATATCGCAAGTATCTGATGCTAAATCATTTGTTTCGCATGGATTTGAAGCTAAACCTTCTACATCGCATTGATTTGCATCTAAATCATGTGTTTCGCATGGATTTGAAGCTAACTCGTTCGTTTCGCCTGCATTTGATGCTATATCACTTATATCGCAAGTGTTTGAAGCTAAATCATTTGTTTCGCATGGATTTGAAGCTAAACCTTCTACATCGCATTGATTTGAAGCTAAATCATGTGTTTCGCTTGGATTTGAAGCTATACCTTCTACATCGCATTGATTTTCAGCTAAATCATGTGTTTCGCATGGATTTGAAGCTAACTCGGTCGTTTCGCCTGCATTTGATGCTATATCACTTATATCGCAAGTAACTGAAGCTAAATCATTTGTTTCGTATAGATTTGAAGTTTAACCTTCTACATCGCATTGATTTGAAGCTAAATCATGTATTTCGCATGGATTTGAAGCTAACTCGTTAGTTTCGACTGCATTTGAAGCAATATCAATGTATCAAAAGTATCTCAACCTAAATCATTTGTTTCGCATGGATTTGAAGCTAAGCCTTCTACTTCGCATGGATTTAAAGCGAAATGATGTGTATCGCATGGATTTTGAAGCTAACTCGTTTGATTTGTCTGCATTTGAAGCTATATCACATATATCCCAAGTGTTTGAAGCTCGATCATTTGCTTCGCATGGATTTGAAGCTAATCCTTCTACATCGCATTTATTTGAAGCTAAATCATGTGTTTCGCATGGATTTGGAGCTATCTCGTTAGTTTCGTCTGCATTTGAAGCTATATCACTTATATCCCAATTGTTTGAAACTAAATCATTTGTTTCGCATGGATTTGAAGCTAAACGTTCTACATCGCATTGATTTAAAGCTAAATCATGTGTTTCGCTTGGATTGGAAGCTAACTCGTTTATTTCATCTGCATTTGCAGCTGTATCACTTATATCCCAAGTATCTGAAGCTAAATCATTTGTGTCGCAAGGATTTGAAGCTAAACCTTCTACATAGCATTGATTTGAAGCTTAATCATGTGCTTCGCTTGGATATGAAGCTAACTCGTTGGTTTCGTCTGCATGTGAAGCTATATCCCTTATATCCCAAGCGTTTGAAGCTAAATCATTTTTTTCGCATGGATTTGAAGCTAAACCTTCTACATAGCATTGATTTGCAGCTAAATCGTGTGTTTCGCGTGGATTTGAAGCTAACTCGATTTTTTCGTCTGCATTTGAAGCTATATCACATGTATCGCAAGTATTTGAAGCTCAATCAATTGCTTCGCATGGATTTGAAGCTAATCCTTCTACATCGCATTGATTTGAAGCTAAATCATGTGTTTCGCATGGATTTGGAGCTAACTCGTTTATTTCGTCTGCATTTGTAGCTGTATCACTTATATCGCAAGTATCTGAAGCTAAATCATTTGTGTCTCATGGATTTGTAGCTAAACCTTCTACATAGCATTGATTTGCAGCTAAATCATGCGGTTCGCATGGATTTGGAGCTAACTCGTTTATTTCGCCTGCATTTGTAGCTGTATCACTTATATCGCAAGTATCTGAAGCTAAATCATTTGTGTCTCATGGATTTGTAGCTAAACCTTCTACATAGCATTGATTTGCAGCTAAATCATGCGTTTCGCTTGGATATGAAGCTAACTCGTTTGTTCCGTCTCATTTGAAGCTATATCACATGTATCCCAAGTGTTTGGATCTCAATCATTTGCTTCGCATGGATTTGAAGCTAAACTTTCTACATCGCATTGATTTGAAGCTAAATCATGTAATTAGCTTGGATTAGAAGCTAAATCGTTTGTTTCGTCTGCATTTGAAGATATATCACTTATATCCCAAGTGCTTGAAAATAAATCATTTGTTTCGCTTGGATTTCAAGCTAAACCTTCTACATCGCATTGATTTAATGATAATCATGTGTTTCGCTGGATTGGAAGCTAACTCGTTTATTTCGTCTGCATTTGAATCAGTATCACTTATATCGCAAGTATCTGAAGATAAATCATTTGTGTCTCATGGATTTGAAGCAAAACCTTCTACATAGCATTGATTTGCAGCTAAATCGTGTGTTTCGCATGGATTTTGAAGCTAACTCGTTTGCTTCGTCTGCATTTGAAGATATATCACTTATATCCCAAGTGCTTGAAAATAAATCATTTGTTTCGCTTGGATTTCAAGCTAAACCTTCTACATCGCATTGATTTAATGATAATCATGTGTTTCGCTGGATTGGAAGCTAACTCGTTTATTTCGTCTGCATTTGAATCAGTATCACTTATATCGCAAGTATCTGAAGATAAATCATTTGTGTCTCATGGATTTGAAGCTAAACCTTCTACATAGCATTGCTTTGCAGCAAAATCATGAGTTTCGCATGGATTTGAAGCTAACTCGTTTGTTTCGTCTGCATTTGTAGCTATACCACTTATATCGCTAGTATCTGAAGCAAAACATTTGTGTCTCATGGCTTTGAAGCTAAACATTCTACATAGCATTGATTTGCAGCTAAATCGTGTGTTTCGCATGGATTTGGAGCTAACTCGTTTATTTCGTATGCATTTCTAGCTGTTTCACTTATACCGCAAGTATCTGAAGCTAAATCGTTTGTGTCTCATGGATTTGTAGCTAAACCTTCTACATAGCATTGATTTGCAGCTAAATCATGCGTTTCGCATGGATTTGGAGCTAACTCGTTTATTTCGTCTGCATTTGTAGCTGTATCACTTATATCGCAAGTATCTGAAGCTAAATCATTTGTGTCTCATGGATTTGTAGCTAAACCTTCTACATAGCATTGATTTGCAGCTAAATCATGCGTTTCGCTTGGATATGAAGCTAACTCGTTTGTTCCGTCATCATTTGAAGCTATATCACATGTATCCCAAGTGTTTGAAGCTCAATCATTTGCTTCGCATGGATTTGAAGCTAAACTTTCTACATCGCATTGATTTGAAGCTAAATCATGTAATTAGCTTGGATTGGAAGCTAAATCGTTTGTTTCGTCTGCATTTGAAGATATATCACTTATATCCCAAGTGTTTGAAGATAAATCATTTGCTTCGCATGGATTTGAAGCTAAACCTTCTACATGGCATTGATTTAAAGCTAAATCATGTGTTTCGCTTGGATTGGAAGCTAACTCGTTTATTTCATCTGCATTTGAAGCCGTGTCACTTATATCGCAAGTATCTGAAGCTAAATCATTTGTGTCGCAAGGATTTAAAGCTAAAAATTCTACATAGTATTGATTTGAAGCTTAATCATGTGTTTCGCATGGATTTGAAGCTAACTCGTTAGTTTCGTCTGCATTTGAAGCTATATCACTTATATTGCAAGTATCTGAAGTTAAATCATTTGTGTCGCAAGGATTTGAAGCTAAACCTTCTACATAGCATTGATTTGAAGCTTAATCATGTGTTTCGCATGGATTTGAAGCTAACTCGTTAGTTTCGTCTGCATTTGCAGCTATAACACTTATATCCCAAGTGTTTGAAAATAAATCATTTGTTTCGCATGGATTTGAAGCTAAACCTTCTACATAGCATTGATTTGCAGCTAAATCGTGTGTTTCGCGTGGATTTGAAGCTAACTCGTTTGTTTCGTCTGCATTTGAAGCTATATCACATGTATCCCAAGTGTTTGAAGCTCAATCATTTGCTTCGCATGGATTTGAAGCTAATCTTTCTACATCGCATTGATTTGAAGTTAATCATGTGTTTCGCATGGATTTGGAGCTAACTCGTTTATTTCGTCTGCACTTGAAGCTATAACACTTATATCGCTTGTATCTGAAGCTAAACAATTTGTTTCGCATGAATTTGAAGCTAAACTTTCTACATCGCTTTGATTTGAAGCTAAATCAGGTAATTCGCTTGGATTGGAAGTTAAATTGTTTGTTTCGTCTGTATTTGAAGACATATCACTTATATCCCAAGTGTTTGAAGATAAATCATTAGTGTCTCATGGATTTGAAGCTAAACCTTCTACATAGCATTGATTTGCAGCTAAATCATGTGTTTCGCTTGGATATGAAGCTAACTCGTTTGTTTCCGTCTGCATTTGAAGCTATATCACTTATATCCCAAGTGTTTGAAGCTAAATCATTTGCTTCGCATGGATTTGAAGCTAAACCTTCTACATGGCATTGATTTAAAGCTAAATCATGTGTTTCGCTTGGATTGGAAGCTAACTCGTTTATTTCATCTGCATTTGAAGCCGTGTCACTTATATCGCAAGTATCTGAAGCTAAATCATTTGTGTCGCAAGGATTTAAAGCTAAAAATTCTACATAGCATTGATTTGAAGCTTAATCATGTGTTTCGCATGGATTTGAAGCTAACTCGTTAGTTTCGTCTGCATTTGAAGCTATATCACTTATATTGCAAGTATCTGAAGTTAAATCATTTGTGTCGCAAGGATTTGAAGCTAAACCTTCTACATAGCATTGATTTGAAGCTTAATCATGTGTTTCGCATGGATTTGAAGCTAACTCGTTAGTTTCGTCTGCATTTGCAGCTATAACACTTATATCCCAAGTGTTTGAAAATAAATCATTTGTTTCGCATGGATTTGAAGCTAAACCTTCTACATAGCATTGATTTGCAGCTAAATCGTGTGTTTCGCGTGGATTTGAAGCTAACTCGTTTGTTTCGTCTGCATTTGAAGCTATATCACATGTATCCCAAGTGTTTGAAGCTCAATCATTTGCTTCGCATGGATTTGAAGCTAATCTTTCTACATCGCATTGATTTGAAGTTAATCATGTGTTTCGCATGGATTTGGAGCTAACTCGTTTATTTCGTCTGCACTTGAAGCTATAACACTTATATCGCTTGTATCTGAAGCTAAACAATTTGTTTCGCATGAATTTGAAGCTAAACTTTCTACATCGCTTTGATTTGAAGCTAAATCAGGTAATTCGCTTGGATTGGAAGTTAAATTGTTTGTTTCGTCTGTATTTGAAGATATATCACTTATATCCCAAGTGTTTGAAGATAAATCATTAGTGTCTCATGGATTTGAAGCTAAACCTTCTACATAGCATTGATTTGCAGCTAAATCATGTGTTTCGCTTGGATATGAAGCTAACTCGTTTGTTTCCGTCTGCATTTGAAGCTATATCACTTATATCCCAAGTGTTTGAAGCTAAATCATTTGCTTCGCATGGATTTGAAGCTAAACCTTCTACATGGCATTGATTTAAAGCTAAATCATGTGTTTCGCTTGGATTGGAAGCTAACTCGTTTATTTCATCTGCATTTGAAGCCGTGTCACTTATATCGCAAGTATCTGAAGCTAAATCATTCGTTTCGCATGGATTTGAAGCTAAACCTTCTACATCGCATTGATTTAAAGCTAAATCATGTGTTTCGCTTTGATTGGAAGCTAACTAGTTTGTTTCATCTGCATTTGCAGCTGTATCACTTATATCGCAAGTATCTGAAGCTAAATCATTTGTGTCGCAAGGATTTGAAGCTAATCCTTCTACATAGCGTTGCTTTGCAGCAAAATCATGAGTTTCGCATGGATTTGAAGCTAACTCGTTTGTTTCGTCTGCCTTTGAAGCTGTATCACATATATCCCAAGTGTTTCAAGCTCAATCATTTGCTTCGCATGGATTTGAAGCTAAACTTTCTATATCGCATTGATTTGAAGCTAAATCATGTGTTTCGCATGGATTTGGAGCTAACTCGTTTATTTTGTCTGCATTTGTAGCTGTGTCACTTATATCGCAAGTATCTGAAGCTAAATCATTTATGTCTCATGGATTTGAAACTAAACCTTCTACATAGCATTGACTTGCAGCTAAATCATGTGTTTCGCTTGGATTTGTAGCTAACTCGTTAGTTTCGTCTGCATTTGAAGCTATATCACTTATATCGCTAGTATCTGAAGCTAAATCATTTGTTTCGCATGGATTTCAAGCTGAACCTTCTACATCGCATTGATTTGCAGCTAAATCATGCGTTTCGCATAGATTTGTAGCAAAGCCTTAATAATTCGCATGGATTTGAAGCTAACTCGTTAGTTTCGTCTGCATTTGAAGCTGTATCACTTATATCGCAAGTATCTGAAGCTAAATCATTTGTGTCGCATGGATTTGAAGCTAATCTTTCTACATCGCATTGATTTGAAGTTAATCATGTGTTTCGCATGGATTTGGAGCTAACTCGTTTATTTCGTCTGCATTTGAAGCTATAACACTTATATCGCTTGTATCTGAAGCTAAATAATTTGTTTCGCATGGATTTGAAGCTAAACTTTCTACATCGCTTTGATTTGAAGCTAAATCAGCTAATTCGCTTGGATTGGAAGTTAAATCGTTTGTTTCGTCTGCATTTGAAGATATATCACTTATATCCCAAGTGTTTGAAGATAAATCATTTGTTTCGCATGGATTTCAATCTAAACCTTCTATATTGCATTGATTTGCAGCTAAATCATGTGTTTCGCTTGGATATGAAGCTAACTCGTTTGTTTCCGTCTGCATTTGAAGCTATATCACTTATATCCCAAGTATCTGAAGCTAAATCATTAGTGTCTCATGGATTTGAAGCTAAACCTTCTACATCGCAATGATTTAAAGCTAAATCATGTGTTTCGCTTTGATTGGAAGCTAACTCGTTTGTTTCATCTGCATTTGCAGCTGTATCACTTATATCGCAAGTATCTGAAGCTAAATCATTTGTGTCGCAAGGATTTGAAGCTAATCCTTCTACATAGCATTGATTTGTAGCTTAATCATGTGTTTCGCATGGATTTGAAGCTAACTCGTTAGTTTCGTCTGCATTTGAAGCTGTATCACTTATATCGCAAGTATCTGAAGATAAATCATTTGTGTCGCAAGGATTTGAAGCTAAACCTTCTACATAGCATTGATTTGAAGCTAAATCATGTGATTCGCATGGATTGGAAGCTAACTCGATGGTTTCGTCTACATTTGAAGCTATAACACTTATATCGCTAGTATCTGAAGCTAAATAATTTGCTTCGCATGGATGTGAAGCTAAACTTTATACATCGCATTGATTTGAGGCTAAATCATGTAATTCGCTTGGATTGGAAGCTAAATCGTCTGTTTCGTCTGCATTTGAAGATATATCACTTATATTCCAAGTGTTTGAAGCTAAATCATTTGTGTCTCATGGATTTGGAGCTAAACCTTCTACATAGCATTGCTTTGCAGCAAAATCATGAGTTTCGCATGGATTTGAAGCTAACTCGTTTGTTTCGTCTGCCTTTGAAGCTATATCACATATATTCCAAGTGTTTGAAGCTAAATAATTTGTGTCTCATGGATTTGGAGCTAAACCTTCTACATAGCATTGCTTTCCAGCAAAATCATGAGTTTCGCATGGATTTGAAGCTAACTCGTTTGTTTCGTCTGCCTTTGAAGCTATATCACATATATCCCAAGTGTTTCAAGCTCAATCATTTGCTTCGCATGGATTTGAAGCTAATCCTTCTATATCGCATTGATTTGAAGCTAAATCATGTGTTTCGCATGGATTTGGAGCTAACTCGTTTATTTTGTCTGCATTTGTAGCTGTATCACTTATATCGCAAGTATCTGAAGCTAAATCATTTGTGTCTCATGGATTTGAAACTAAACCTTCTACATAGCATTGACTTGCAGCTAAATCATGTGTTTCGCATGGATTTGGAGCTAACTCGTTAGTTTCGTCTGCATTTGAAGCTATATCACTTATATCGCTAGTATCTGAAGCTAAATCATTTGTTTCGCATGGATTTCAAGCTGAACCTTCTACATCGCATTGATTTGCAGCTAAATCGTGTGTTTCGCATGGATTTTGAAGCTAACTCGTTTGCTTCGTCTGCATTTGAAGCTATATCACTTATATTCCAAGTGTTTGAAGCTAAATCATTTGTCTCTCATGGATTTGAAGCTAAACCTTCCACATAGCATTGATTTGAAGCTTAATCATGTGTTTCGCATGGATTTGAAGCTAACTCGTTAGTTTCGTCTGCATTTGAAGCTGTATCACTTATATTGCAAGTATGTGAAGCTAAATCATTCGTGTCGCAAGGATTTGAAGCTAAACCATCTACATAGCATTGATTTGAAGCTTAATCATGTGTTTCGCATGGATTTGAAGCTAACTCGTTAGTTTCGTCTGCATTTGAAGCTATAACACTTATATCGCTAGTATCTGAAGCTAAATAATTTTTTTCGCATGGATTTGAAACTAAACTTTCTACATCGCATTGATTTGAAGCTAAATCATGTAATTCGCTTGGATTAGAAGCTAAATCGTTTGTTTCGTCTGCATTTGAAGATATATCACTTATATCCCAAGTGTTTGAAGATAAATCATTTGTTTCGCATGGATTTGAAGCTAAACCTTCTATATAGCATTGCTTTGCAGCAAAATCATGAGTTTCGCATGGATTTGTAGCTATACCACTTATATCGCTAGTATCTGAAGCTAAAACATTTGTGTCTCATGGATTTGAAGCTAAAGCTTCTACATAGCATTGATTTGCAGCTAAATCGTGTGTTTCGCGTGGATTTGAAGCTAACTCGATTGTTTCGTCTGCATTTGAAGCTATATCACATGTATCGCAAGTATTTGAAGCTCAATCATTTGCTTCGCATGGATTTGAAGCTAATCCTTGTACATCGCATTGATTTGAAGCTAAATCATGTGTTTCGCATGGATTTGGAGCTAACTCGTTTATTTCGTCTGCATTTGTAGCTGTATCACTTATATCGCAAGTATCTGAAGCTAAATCATTTGTGTCGCATGGATATGTAGCTAAACCTTCTACATAGCATTGATTTGAAGCTAAATCAGGTAATTCGCTTGGACTGGAAGCTAACTCGTTAGTTTCGTCTGCATTTGAAGATATATCACTTATATCCCAAGTGTTTGAAGATAAATCATTCGCATCGCATGGATTTGAAGCTAATCCTTCTACATCGCATTGATTTGAAGCTAAATCATGTGTTTCGCATGGATTTGGAGCTATCTCGTTAGTTTCGACAGCATTTGAAGCTATATCACTTATATACCAAGTGTTTGAAGCTAAATCATTTGTTTCGCATGTATTTGAAGCTAAACCTTCTACTTCGCATGCATTTAAAGCTAAATGATGTGTATCGCATGGATTTTGAAGCTAACTCGTTTGATTCGCATGCTGTTGAAGCTATATCACATATAACCTAAGAGTTTGAAGCTCAATCATTTGCTTCGCATGGATTTGAAGCTAATCCTGCTACGTCGCATTGATTTGAAGCTAAATCATGTGTTTCGCATGGATTGGAAGCTAAATCGTCTGTTTCGTCTGCATTTGAAGATATATCACTTGTATACCAAGTGCTTGAAAATGAATCATTTGTTTCGCTTGGATTTCAAGCTAAACCTTCTACATAGCATTGATTTGAAGCTTAATCATGTGCTTCGCTTGGATATGAAGCTAACTCTTTGGTTTCGTCTGCATGTGAAGCTATATCCCTTATATCCCAAGCGTTTGAAGCTAAATCATTTTTTTCGCATGGATTTGAAGCTAAACCTTCTACATAGCATTGATTTGCAGCTAAATCGTGTGTTTCGCGTGGATTTGAAGCTAACTCGATTTTTTCGTCTGCATTTGAAGCTATATCACATGTATCGCAAGTATTTGAAGCTCAATCATTTGCTTCGCATGGATTTGAAGCTAATCCTGCTACATCGCATTGATATGGAGCTAAATCATGTGTTTCGAATGGATTGGAAGCTAAATCATTTGTCTCTCATGGATTTGGAGCTAAACGTTCTACATAGCATTGCTTTGCAGCAAAATCATGAGTTTCGCATGGATTTGAAGCTAACTCGTTTGTTTCGTCTGCATTTGTAGCTATACCACTTATATCGCTAGTATCTGAAGCAAAACATTTGTGTCTCATGGATTTGAAGCTAAACATTCTACATAGCATTGATTTGCAGCTAAATCGTGTGTTTCGCATGGATTTGGAGCTAACTCGTTTATTTCGCATGCTGTTGAAGCTATATCACATATAACCTAAGAGTTTGAAGCTCAATCATTTGCTTCGCATGGATTTGAAGCTAATCCTGCTACATCGCATTGATATGAAGCTAAATCATGTGTTTCGAATGGATTGGAAGCTAAATCGTTTGTTTCGTCTGCATTTGAAGATATATCACTTATATCCCAAGTGCTTGAAAATAAATCATTTGTTTCGCTTGGATTTCAAGCTAAACCTTCTACATCGCATTGATTTAATGATAATCATGTGTTTCGCTGGATTGGAAGCTAACTCGTTTATTTCGTCTGCATTTGAATCAGTATCACTTATATCGCAAGTATCTGAAGACAAATCATTTGTGTCTCATGGATTTGAAGCTATATCACATATATCCCCAGTGTTTGAAGCTCGATCATTTGCTTCGCATGGATTTGAAGCTAATCCTTCTACATCGCATTTATTTGAAGCTAAATCATGTGTTTCGCTTGGATTGTAAGCTAACTCGTTTGTTTCGTCCGCATTTGAAGCTATATCACTTATATCCCAATTGTTTGAAACTAAATCATTTGTTTCGCATGGATTTGAAGCTAAACCTTCTGCATCGCATTGATTTGAAGATAAATCATGTGATTCGCTTGGATTGGAAGTTAACTCGTTGGTTTCGTCCGCATTTGAAGCTATATCACTTATATCCCAATTGTTTGAAACTAAATCATTTGTTTCGCATGGATTTGAAGCTAAACGTTCTACATCGCATTGATTTAAAGCTAAATCATGTGTTTCGCTTGGATTGGAAGCTAACTCGTTTATTTCATCTGCATTTGCAGCTGTATCACTTATATCCCAAGTATCTGAAGCTAAATCATTTGTGTCGCAAGGATTTGAAGCTAAACCTTCTACATAGCATTGATTTGAAGCTTAATCATGTGCTTCGCTTGGATATGAAGCTAACTCGTTGGTTTCGTCTGCATGTGAAGCTATATCCCTTATATCCCAAGCGTTTGAAGCTAAATCATTTTTTTCGCATGGATTTGAAGCTAAACCTTCTACATAGCATTGATTTGCAGCTAAATCGTGTGTTTCGCATGGATTTGGATCTAACTCGTTTATTTCGCATGCTGTTGAAGCTATATCACATATAACCTAAGAGTTTGAAGCTCAATCATTTGCTTCGCATGGATTTGAAGCTAATCCTGCTACATCGCATTGATATGAAGCTAAATCATGTGTTTCGAATGGATTGGAAGCTAAATCGTTTGTTTCGTCTGCATTTGAAGATATATCACTTATATCCCAAGTGCTTGAAAATAAATCATTTGTTTCGCTTGGATTTCAAGCTAAACCTTCTACATCGCATTGATTTAATGATAATCATGTGTTTCGCTGGATTGGAAGCTAACTCGTTTATTTCGTCTGCATTTGTAGCTGTATCACTTATATCGCAATTATCTGAAGCTAAATCATTTGTGTCTCATGGATTTGAAGCTAAACCTTCTACATAGCATTGATTTGAAGCTTAATCATGTGTTTTGCATGGATTTGAAGCTAACTCGTATATTTTCCCGGCATTTGAAGCTACATCACTTATATCGCAAGAATCTGAAGTTAAATCATTTGTTTCGCATGGATTTGAAGCTAAACCTTCTACATCGCATTGATTTAAAGCTAAGTCATGTGTTTCGCATGGACTTGAAGCTAACTCGTTAGTTGCGTCTGCATTTGAAGCTATATCACTTATATCGCTAGTATCTGAAGCAAAATAATTTGTTTCGCATGGATTTCAAGCTAAACCTTCTACATAGCATTGATTTGCAGCTAAAACGTGTGTTTCGCATGGTTTTGAAGCTAACTCGTTTGTTTCGTCTGCATTTGAAGCTATATCACATATATCCCAAGTGTTTGAAGCTCGATCATTTGCTTCGCATGGATTTGAAGCTAATCCTTCTACATCGCATTTATTTGAAGCTAAATCATGTGTTTCGCATGGATTTGGAGCTATCTCGTTAGTTTCGTCTGCATTTGAAGCTATATCACTTATATACCAAGTGTTTGAAGCTAAATCATTTGTGTCTCATGGATTTGAAGCTATATCACATATATCCCAAGTGTTTGAAGCTCAATCATTTGCTTCGCATGGATTTGAAGCTAAACCTTCTACATAGCATTGCTTTGCAGCAGAATCATGAGTTTCGCATGGATATGAAGCTAACTCATTTGTTTCCGTCTGCATTTGAAGCTATATCACTTATATACCAAGTGTTTGATTCTAAATCATTTGTTTCGCATGGATTTGAAGCTAAACCTTCTACATCGCATTGATTTCAAGCTAAATCATGTGATTCGCTTGGATTGTAAGCTAACTCGTTTGTTTCGTCCGCATTTGAAGCTATATCACTTATATCCCAATTGTTTGAAACTAAATCATTTGTTTCGCATGGATTTGAAGCTAAACCTTCTGCATCGCATTGATTTGAAGATAAATCATGTGATTCGCTTGGATTGGAAGTTAACTCGTTGGTTTCGTCCGCATTTGAAGCTATATCACTTATATCCCAATTGTTTGAAACTAAATCATTTGTTGCGCTTGGATTTGAAGCTAAACGTTCTACATCGCATTGATTTAAAGCTAAATCATGTGTTTCGCTTGGATATGAAGCTAACTCGTTGGTTTCGTCTGCATGTGAAGCTATATCCCTTATATCCCAAGCGTTTGAAGCTAAATCATTTTTTTCGCATGGATTTGAAGCTAAACCTTCTACATAGCATTGATTTGCAGCTAAATCGTGTGTTTCGCGTGGATTTGAAGCTAACTCGATTTTTTCGTCTGCATTTGAAGCTATATCACATGTATCGCAAGTATTTGAAGCTCAATCAATTGCTTCGCATGGATTTGAAGCTAATCCTTCTACATCGCATTGATTTGAAGCTAAATCATGTGTTTCGCATGGATTTGGAGCTAACTCGTTTATTTCGTCTGCATTTGTAGCTGTATCACTTATATCGCAAGTATCTGAAGCTAAATCATTTGTGTCTCATGGATTTGTAGCTAAACCTTCTACATAGCATTGATTTGCAGCTAAATCATGCGTTACGCATGGATTTGGAGCTAACTCGTTTATTTCGTCTGCATTTGTAGCTGTATCACTTATATCGCAAGTATCTGAAGCTAAATCATTTGTGTCTCATGGATTTGTAGCTAAACCTTCTACATAGCATTGATTTGCAGCTAAATCATGCGTTTCGCTTGAATATGAAGCTAACTCGTTTGTTCCGTCTTCATTTGAAGCTATATCACATGTATCCCAAGTGTTTGAAGCTCAATCATTTGCTTCGCATGGATTTGAAGCTAAACTTTCTACATCGCATTGATTTGAAGCTAAATCATGTAATTAGCTTGGATTGGAAGCTAAATCGTTTGTTTCGTCTGCATTTGAAGATATATCACTTATATCCCAAATGTTTGAAGATAAATCAATTGCTTCGCATGGATTTGAAGCTAAACCTTCTACATGGCATTGATTTAAAGCTAAGTCATGTGTTTCGCTTGGATTGGAAGCTATCTCGTTTATTTCATCTGCATTTGAAGCCGTGTCACTTATATCGCAAGTATCTGAAGCTAAATCATTTGTGTCGCAAGGATTTGAAGCTAAACCTTCTACATAGCATTGATTTGAAGCTTAATCATGTGTTTCGCATGGATTTGAAGCTAACTCGTTAGTTTCGTCTGCATTTGAAGCTGTATCACTTATATTGCAAGTATCTGAAGCTAAATCATTGGTGTCGCAAGGATTTGAAGCTAAACCTTCTACATAGCATTGATTTGAAGCTTAATCATGTGTTTCGCATGGATTTGAAGCTAACTCGTTAGTTTCGTCTGCATTTGAAGCTATAACTCTTATATCGCTAGTATCTGAAGCTAAATAATTTGTTTCGCATGGATTTGAAGCTAAACCTTCTACATAGCATTGATTTGAAGCTTAATCATGTGTTTCGCATGGATTTGAAGCTAACTCGTTAGTTTCGTCTGCATTTGAAGCTATAACTCTTATATCGCTAGTATCTGAAGCTAAATAATTTGTTTCGCATGGATTTGAAGCTCAACTTTCTACATCGCATTGATTTGAAGCTAAATCATGTAATTCGCTTGGATTGGAAGCTAAATCGTTTGTTTCGTCTGCATTTGAAGATATATCACTTATATCCCAAGTGTTTGAAGATAAATCATTTGTTTCGCATGGATTTGAAGCTAAACCTTCTACATAGCATTGATTTGCAGCTAAATCGTGTGTTTCGCAAGGATTTGAATCTAACTCGTTTGTTTCGCATGCTGTTGAAGCTATATCACATATAACCTAAGAGTTTGAAGCTCAATCATTTGCTTCGCATGGATTTGAAGCTAATCCTGCTACATCGCATTGATATGAAGCTAAATCATGTGTTTCGAATGGATTGGAAGCTAAATCGTTTGTTTCGTCTGCATTTGAAGCTATATCACTTATATCCCAAGTGTTTGAAGCTAAATCATTTGTGTCGCATGGATTTGAAACTAAACCTTCTGGATCGCATTGATTTGAAGCTAAATCATGTGATTCGCTTGGATCTGAAGCTAACTCGTTGGTTTCGTCTGCATTTGAAGCTATATCACTTATATCCCAAGTGTTTGAAGATAAATCATTTGCTTCGCATGGATTTGAAGCTAAACCTTCTACATGGCATTGATTTAAAGCTAAATCATGTGTTTCGCTTGGATTGGAAGCTAACTCGTTTATTTCATCTGCATTTGAAGCCGTGTCACTTATATCGCAAGTATCTGAAGCTAAATCATTTGTGTCGCAAGGATTTAAAGCTAAAAATTCTACATAGCATTGATTTGAAGCTTAATCATGTGTTTCGCATGGATTTGAAGCTAACTCGTTAGTTTCGTCTGCATTTGAAGCTATATCACTTATATTGCAAGTATCTGAAGTTAAATCATTTGTGTCGCAAGGATTTGAAGCTAAACCTTCTACATAGCATTGATTTGAAGCTTAATCATGTGTTTCGCATGGATTTGGAGCTAACTCGTTAGTTTCATCTGCATTTGAAGCTATAACACTTATATCGCTAGTATCTGAAGCTAAATAATTCGCTTCGCATGGATTTGAAGCTAAACTTTCTACATCGCATTGATTTGAAGCTAAATCATGTAATTCGCTTGGATTGGAAGCTAAATCGTTTGTTTCGTCTGCATTTGAAGATATATCACTTATATCCCAAGTGTTTGAAGATAAATCATTTGCTTCGCATGGATTTGAAGCTAATCTTTCTACATCGCATTGATTTGAAGTTAATCATGTGTTTCGCATGGATTTGGAGCTAACTCGTTAGTTTCATCTGCATTTGAAGCTATAACACTTATATCGCTAGTATCTGAAGCTAAATAATTCGCTTCGCATGGATTTGAAGCTAAACTTTCTACATCGCATTGATTTGAAGCTAAATCATGTAATTCGCTTGGATTGGAAGCTAAATCGTTTGTTTCGTCTGCATTTGAAGATATATCACTTATATCCCAAGTGTTTGAAGATAAATCATTTGCTTCGCATGGATTTGAAGCTAATCCTTCTACATCGCAATGATTTGAAGCTAAATCATGTGTTTCGCATGGATTTGGAGCTAACTCGTTTATTTCATCTGCATTTGCTGCTGTATCACTTATATCGCAAGTATCTGAAGCTAAATCATTTGTGTCGCAAGGATTTGAAGCTAATCCTTCTACATCGCATTGATTTGCTGCTAAATCATGTGTTTCGCATAGATTTGAAGCAAAGCCTCAATAATTCGCATGGATTTGAAGCTAACTCGTTAGTTACGTCTGCATTTGAAGCTGTATCACTTACATCGCAAGTATCTGAAGCTAAATCATTTGTGTCGCAAGGATTTGAAGCTAAACCTTCTACATAGCATTGATTTGAAGCTTAATCAAGTGTTTCGTATGGATTTGAAGCTAACTCGTTAGTTTCATCTGCATTTGAAGCTATAAAACTTATATCGCTAGTATCTGAAGCTAAATAATTTGCTTCGCATGGATTTGAAGCTAAACTTTCTACATCGCATTGATTTGAAGCTAAATCATGTAATTCGCTCGGATTGGAAGCTAAATCGTTTGTTTCGTCTACATTTGAAGATATATCACTTATATCCCAAGTGTTTGAAGATAAATCATTTGTTTCGCATGGATTTCAAGCTAAACCTTCTACATGGCATTAATTTGACGCTAAATCATGTGATTCGCTTGGATTGGAAGCTAACTCGATGGTTTCGTCTACATTTGAAGCCATATCACTTATATCCCAAGTGTTTGAAGCTAAATCATTTGCTTCGCATGGATTTGAAGCTAAACCTTCTACATCGCATTGATTTAAAGCTAAATCATGTGTTTCGATTGGATTGGAAGCTAACTCGTATATTTCATCTGCATTTGCAGCTGTATCACTTATATCGCAAGTATCTGAAGCTAAATCATTTGTGTCGCAAGGATTTGAAGCTAAACCTTCTACATAGCATTGATCTGAAGCTTAATCATGTGTTTCGTATGGATTTGAAGCTAACTCGTTAGTTTCATCTGCATTTGAAGCTATAACACTTATATCGCTAGTATCTGAAGCTAAATAATTTGCTTCGCATGGATTTGAAGCTAAACTTTCTACATCGCATTGATTTGAAGCTAAATCATGTAATTCGCTTGGATTGGAAGCTAAATCGTTTGTTTCGTCTGCATTTGAAGATATATCACTTATATCCCAAGTGTTTGAAGATAAATCATTTGTTTCGCATGGATTTGAAGCTAAACCTTCCACATAGCATTGATTTGCAGCTAAATCATGTGTTTCGCTTGGATTTGAATGTATACCTTCTACATCGCATTGATTTGATGCTAAATCATGTTTTTCGTTTGGATTTGAAGCTAAACCTTCTACATCGTATTGATTTGCAGCTAAATCATGTGTTTCGCATGGATGTGAAGCTAAGTCGGTCGTTTCGCCTGCATTTGATGCTATATAAATTATATCGCAAGTATCTGAAGCTAAATCATTTGTTTCGAATAGATTTGAAGTTTAAACTTCTACATCGCTTTGATTTGAAGCTAAATCGTGCGTTTTGCATGGTTTAGATGCTAACTCGTTTGTTTCCGCTGCATTTGAAGCTATATCAGTTATATCGCAAGTATCTGATGCTAAATCATTTGTTTCGCATGGATTTGAAGCTAAACCTTCTACATCGCATTAATTTGAAGCTAAATCATGTGTTTTGCATGGATTTGATGCTAACTCGTTTGTTTCCCCTGCATTTGAAGCTATATCAGTTATATCGCCAGTATCTGATGCTAAATCATTTGTTTCGCATGGATTTGAAGCAAAACCTTCTACATCGCATTGATTTGAAGCTAAATGATGTGTATCGCATGGATTCTGATGCTAACTCGTTTGATTCGTCTGCATTTGAAGCTATATCACTTATATCGCAAGTATCTGAAGCTAAATCATTTGTTTCGCATGGATTAGAAGCTAAACCTTCTACATCGCATTGATTTGCAACTAAATCATGTGTTTCGCATGGATTTGAAGCTAAATCGGTCGTTTCGCCTGCATTCGAAGCAATATCAATGTATCGCAAGTATCTGAACCTAAATCATTTGTTTCGCATGGATTTGAAGCTAAGCCTTCTACTTCGCATGGATTTAAAGCTAAATGATGTGTATCGCATGGATTTTGAAGCTAACTCGTTTGATTCGTCTGCATTTGAAACTATATCAGTTATATCGCAAGTAGCTGATGCTAAATCATTTGTTTCGCATGGATTTGAAGCTAAACCTTCTACATCACATTGATTTGCAGATAAATCATGTGTTTCGCTTGGATATGAAGCTAACTCGTTTGTTTCCGTCTGCATTTGAAGCTATATCACTTATATCCCAAGTGTTTGAATCTAAATCATTTGTTTCGCATGGATTTGAAACTAAACCTTCTACATCGCATTGATTTGAAGCTAAATCATGTGACTCGCTTGGATTGGAAGCTAACTCGTTGGTTTCGTCTTCATTTGAAGCTATATCACTTATATCCCAAGTGTTTGAAGCTAAATCATTTGTTTTCGCATGGATTTGAAGCTAAACCTTCTACATCGCATTGATTTCAAGCTAAATCATGTGTTTCGCTTGGATTGGAAGCTAACTCGTTTATTTCATCTGCATTTGCTGCTGTATCACTTATATCGCAAGTATCTGAAGCTAAATCATTTGTGTCGCAAGGATTTGACGCTAATCCTTCTACATAGCTTTGATTTGAAGCTTAATCATGTGTTTCGCATGGACTTGAAGCAAACTCGTTATTTTCTTCTGCATTTGAAGCTATAACACTTATATCGCTAGTATCTGAAGCTAAATAATTTGCTTCGCATGGATTTGAAGCTAAACTTTCTACATCGCATTGATTTGAAGCCAAATCATGTAATTCGCTCGGATTGGAAGCTAAATCGTTTGTTTCGTCTGCATTTGATGATATATCACTTATATCCCAAGTGTTTGAAGATAAATCATTTGTTTCGCATGGATTTCAAGCCGAACCTTCTACATCGCATTGATTTGCAGATAATCATGTGTTTCGCATAGATTTGATGCTAAGCCTTAATAATTCGCATGGATTTGAAGCTAACTCGATAGTTTCGTCTGCATTTGAAGCTGTATCACTTATATCGCAAGTATCTGAAGCTAAATCATTTGTGTCTCATGGATTTGAAGCTAAACCTTCTACATAGCATTGATTTGCAGCTAAATCGTGTGTTTCGCGTGGATTTGAAACTAACTCGTTTGTTTCGTCTGCATTTGAAGCTATATCACATGTATCCCCAGTGTTTGAAGCTCAATCATTTGCTTCGCATTGATTTGAAGCTAATCTTTCTACATCGCATTGATTTGAAGTTAATCATGTGTTTCGCATGGATTTGGAGCTAACTCGTTTATTTCGTCTGCATTTGAAGCTATAACACTTATATCGCTTCTATCTGAAGCTAAATAATTTGTTTCGCATGGATTTGAAGCTAAACTTTCTACATCGCTTTGATTTGAAGCTAAATCAGGTAATTCGCTTGGATTGGAAGTTAAATCGTTTGTTTCGTCTGCATTTGAAGATATATCACTTATATCCCAAGTGTTTGAAGATAAATCATTTGTTTCGCATGGATTTCAAGCTAAACCTTCTACATTGCATTGATTTGCAGCTAAATCATGTGTTTCGCTTGGATATGAAGCTAACTCGTTTGTTTCGTCTTCATTTGAAGCTATATCATATGTATCCCAAGTGTTTGAAGCGCAATCATTTGCTTCGCATGGATTTGAAGCTAATCCTTCTACATCGCATTGATTTGAAGCTAAATCATGTGTATCGCATGGATTTGGAGCTAACTCGTTTATTTCGTCTGCATTTGTAGCTGTATCACTTATATCGCAAGTATCTGAAGCTAAATCATTTGTGTCTCATGGATTTGAATCTAAATCTTGTGATTCGCTTGGATTTGAAGCTAACTCGGTTGTTTCGTCTGCATTTGTAGCTATACCACTTATATCGCTAGTATCTGAAGCTAAAACATTTGTGTCTCATGGATTTGAAGCTAAACCTTCTACTTCGAATTGATTTCAAGCTAAATCATGTGTTTCGCATGGATTTCAAGCTAAACCTTCTACATTGCATTGATTTGCAGCTAAATCATGTGTTTTGCATAGAATTGATGCTAACTCGTTTGTTTCCCCAGCATTTGAAGCTATTTCAGTTATGTCGCAACTATCTGATACTAAATCATTTGTTTCGCATGGATTTGAAGCTAAACCTGCTACATCGCATTGATTTAAAGCGAAATGATGTGTATCGCATGGATTTTGAAGCTAACTCGTTTGATTCGTCTGCATTTGAAGCTATATCACTTATATCGGAAGTATCTGAAGCTAAATCATTTGTTTCGTATAGATTTGAAGTTTAACCTTCTACATCGCATTGATTTGAAGCTAAATCATGTATTTTGCATGGATTTGAAGCTAACTCGTTAGTTTCGACTGCATTTGAAGCAATATCGATGTATCGCAAGTATCTGAACCTAAATCATTTGTTTCGCATGGATTTGAAGCTAAGCCTTCTACTTCGCATAGATTTAAAGCGAAATGATGTGTATCGCATGGATTTTGAAGCTAACTCGTTTGATTCGTCTGCATTTGAAGCTATATCAGTTATATCGCAAGTATCTGATGCTAAATCATTTGTTTCGCATGGATTTGAAGCTAAACCTTCTACATCGCATTGATTTGCAGCTAAATCATGTGTTTCGCATGGATTTGAAGCTAACTCGTTCGTTTCGCCTGCATTTGATGCTATATCACTTATATCGCAAGTGTTTGAAGCTAAATCATTTGTTTCGCATGGATTTGAAGCTAAACCTTCTACATCGCATTGATTTGAAGCTAAATCATGTGTTTCGCTTGGATTTGAAGCTATACCTTCTACATCGCATTGATTTGCAGCTCAATCATTTGTTTCGCATGGATTTGAAGTTAACTCGTTAGTTTCGCCTGCATTTGAAGCAATATCAATGTTTCGCAAGTATCTGAGGCCAAATCTTGTGTTTCGCTGGGATTTGAAGCTAAACCTTTTACATCGCATTGATTTGCAGCTAAATCATGTGTTTTGCATGGTTTTGATGCTAACTCGTTTGTTTCCACTGCATTTGAAGCTATATCAGTTATATCGCAAGTATCTGATGCTAAATCATTTGTTTCGCATGGATTTGAAGCTAAACCATCTACATCGCATTGATTTGCAGCTAAATTATGTGTTTCGCATGGATTTGAAGCTATACCATCTACATCGCATTGATTTGCAGCTAAATCATGTGTTTCGCATGGATATGAAGCTAAGTCTTCTACTTCGCATGGAGTTAAAGCTAAATCATTTGTTTCGCATGGATTAGAATCTAAACCCTCTACATCGCATTGATTTACAGCTAAATCATGTGTTTCGCATGGATTTGAAGCTAACTCGGTCGTTTCGCCTGCATTTGATGCTATATCACTTATATCGCAAGTATCTAAAGCTAAATCATTTGTTTCGTATAGATTTGAAGTTTAACCTTCTACATCGCCTTGATTTGAAGCTAAATCATGTGTTGCGCTTGGATTTGAATCTATACCTTCTACATCGCATTGATTTGAAGCTAAGTCATGTGTTTCGTTTGGATTTGAAGCTAAACCTTCTACATCGCATTGATTTGCAGCTAAATCATGTGTTTCGCATGGAATTGATGCTAACTCGTTTGTTTCCCCTGCATTTGAAGCTATTTCTGTTATATCGCAAGTATCTGATGCTAAATCATTTGTTTCGCATGGATTTGAAACTGAGCCTTCTACTTCGTATCAATTTGAAGTTAAATGATATGTATCGCATGGATTTTGAAGCTTCCCCGTTTGATTCGTCTGCATTTCCTGCTATATCACTTATATCCCAAGTGTTTGTAGGTAAATCATTTGTTTCGCATGGATTTCAGGCTAAACATTCTACATCGCATTGATTTGAAGCTAAATCATGTGTTGCGCTTGGATTTGAATCTATAACTTCTACATCGCATTGATTTGAAGCTAAATCATGTGTTTCGTTTGGATTTGAAGATATACCTTCTACATCGCTTTGATTTGAAGCTAAATCATGTGTTGCGCATTGATTTGAATCTATACCTTCTACATCGCATTGATTTGAAGCTAAATCATGTGTTTCGTTTGGATTTGAAGATATACCTTCTACATTGCTTTGATTTACAGCTAAATCATGTGTTTCGCATGGATTTGAAGCTAACTCGGTCGTTTCGCCTGCATTTGATGCTATATCACTTATATCGCAAGTATCTGAACCTAAATCATTTGTTTCGCATGGATTTGAAGCTAAGCCTTCTACTTCGCATAGATTTAAAGCGAAATGATGTGTATCGCATGGATTTTGAAGCTAACTCGTTTGATTCGTCTGCATTTGAAGCTATATCAGTTATATCGCAAGTATCTGATGCTAAATCATTTGTTTCGCATGGATTTGAAGCTAAACCTTCTACATCGCATTGATTTGCAGCTAAATCATGTGTTTCGCATGGATTTGAAGCTAACTCGTTCGTTTCGCCTGCATTTGATGCTATATCACTTATATCGCAAGTGTTTGAAGCTAAATCATTTGTTTCGCATGGATTTGAAGCTAAACCTTCTACATCGCATTGATTTGAAGCTAAATCATGTGTTTCGCTTGGATTTGAAGCTATACCTTCTACATCGCATTGATTTGCAGCTCAATCATTTGTTTCGCATGGATTTGAAGTTAACTCGTTAGTTTCGCCTGCATTTGAAGCAATATCAATGTTTCGCAAGTATCTGAGGCCAAATCTTGTGTTTCGCTGGGATTTGAAGCTAAACCTTTTACATCGCATTGATTTGCAGCTAAATCATGTGTATTGCATGGTTTTGATGCTAACTCGTTTGTTTCCCCTGCATTTGAAGCTATTTCAGTTATGTCGCAACTATCTGATACTAAATCATTTGTTTCGCATGGATTTGAAGCTAAACCTTCTACATCGCATTGATTTGCAGCTAACTCATGCGTTTCGCATTTATTTGAAGCTAACTCGTTTGTTTCCCCTGCATTTGAAGCTATATCAGTTATATCGCAAGTATCTGATGCTAAATCATTTGTTTCGCATGGATTTGAAGCTAAACCTTCTACATCGCATTGATTTGCATCTAAATCATGTGTTTCGCATGGATTTGAAGCTATACCATCTACATCGCATTGATTTGCAGCTAAATCATGTGTTTCGCATGGATTTGAAGCTAACTCGGTCGTTTCGCCTGCATTTGATGCTATATCACTTATATCGGAAGTATCTGAAGCTAAATCATTTGTTTCGTATAGATTTGAAGTTTAACCTTCTACATCGCATTGATTTGAAGCTAAATCATGTATTTTGCATGGATTTGAAGCTAACTCGTTAGTTTCGACTGCATTTGAAGCAATATCGATGTATCGCAAGTATCTGAACCTAAATCATTTGTTTCGCATGGATTTGAAGCTAAGCCTTCTACTTCGCATATATTTAAAGCGAAATGATGTGTATCGCATGGATTTTGAAGCTAACTCGTTTGATTCGTCTGCATTTGAAGCTATATCAGTTATATCGCAAGTATCTGATGCTAAATTATTTGTTTCGCATGGATTTGAAGCTAAACCTTCTACATCGCATTTATTTGCAGCTAAATCATGTGTTTCGCATGGATTTGAAGCTAACTCGTTCGTTTCGCCTGCATTTGATGCTATATCACTTATATCGCAAGTGTTTGAAGCTAAATCATTTGTTTCGCATGGATTTGAAGCTAAACCTTCTACATCGCATTGATTTGAAGCTAAATCTTGTGTTTCGCTTGGATTTGAAGCTATACCTTCTACATCGCATTGATTTGCAGCTAAATCATGTGTTTCGCATGGAATTGATGCTAACTCGTTTGTTTCCCCTGCATTTGAAGCTATTTCAGTTATATCGCAAGTATCTGATGCTAAATCATTTGTTTCGCATGGATTTGAAGCTAAGCCTTCTACTTCGTATCGATTTGAAGTTAAATGATATGTATCGCATGGATTTTGAAGCTTCCCCGTTTGATTCGTCTGCATTTCCTGCTATATCACATATATCCCAAGTGTTTGTAGGTAAATCATTTGTTTCGCATGGATTTCAGGCTAAACATTCTACATCGCATTGATTTGAAGCTAAATCATGTGTTGCGCTTGGATTTGAATCTATAACTTCTACATCGCATTGATTTGAAGCTAAATCATGTGTTTCGTTTGGATTTGAAGATATACCTTCTACATCGCTTTGATTTGAAGCTAAATCATGTGTTTTGCATGGAATTGATGCTAACTCGTTTGTTTCCCCTGCATTTGAAGCTATTTCTGTTATATCGCAAGTATCTGATGCTAAATCATTTGTTTCGCACGGATTTGAAGCTAAACCTTCTACATCGCATTGATTTGAAGCTAAATCATTTGTTTCGTTTGGATTTGAAGATATACCTTCTACATCGCTTTGATTTGAAGCTAAATCATGTGTTTTGCATGGAATTGATGCTAACTCGTTTGTTTCCCCTGCATTTGAAGCTATTTCGGTTATATCGCAAGTATCTGTTACTAAATCATTTGTCTCGCATGGATTTGAAGATAAACCTTCTACATCGCATTGATTTGAAGCTAAATCATGTGTTGCGCTTGGATTTGAATCTATAACTTCTACATCGCATTGATTTGAAGCTAAATCATGTGTTTCGTTTGGATTTGAAGATATACCTTCTACATCGCTTTGATTTGAAGCTAAATCATGTGTTTTGCATGGAATTGATGCTATCTCGTTTGTTTCCCCTGCATTTGAAGCTATTTCTGTTATATCGCAAGTATCTGATGCTAAATCATTTGTTTCGCACGGATTTGAAGCTAAACCTTCTACATCGCATTGATTTGAAGCTAAATCATTTGTTTCGTTTGGATTTGAAGATATACCTTCTACATCGCTTTGATTTGAAGCTAAATCATGTGTTTTGCATGGAATTGATGCTAACTCGTTTGTTTCCCCTGCATTTGAAGCTATTTCGGTTATATCGCAAGTATCTGTTACTAAATCATTTGTCTCGCATGGATTTGAAGATAAACCTTCTACATCGCATTGATTTGAAGCTAAATCATGTGTTGCGCTTGGATTTGAATCTATACCTTCTACATCGCATTGATTTGCAGCTAAATCATGCGTTTCGCATGGATTTGAAGCTAACTCGTTTGTTTCCCCTGCATTTGAAGCTATTTTGGTTATATCGCAAGTATCTGATGCTAAATCATTTGTCTCGCATGGATTTGAAGCTAAACCTTCTACATCGCATTGATTTGAAGCTAAATCATGTGTTGCGCATTGATTTGAATCTATACCTTCTACATCGCATTGATTTGAAGCTAAATCATGTGTTTCGTTTGGATTTGAAGATATACCTTCTACATTGCTTTGATTTGAAGCTAAATCATGTGTTTTGCATAGAATTTATGCTAACTCATTTGTTTCCCCTGCATTTGAAGATATTTCAGTTATATCGCAAGTATCTGATGCTAAATCATGTGTTTCGCTTGGATTTGGAGCTAAACCTTTTACATCGCATTGATTTGCAGCTAAATCATGCGTTTTGCATTGATTTGATGCTAACTCGTTTGTTCCCCCTGCATTTGAAATTATATCAGTTATATCGCAAGTATCTGATGCTAAATCATTTGTTTCGCATGGATTTGAAGCTAAGTCTTCTACTTCGCATGGATTTAAAGCTAAATCATTTGTTTCACATGGATTAGAATCTAAACCCTCTACATCGCATTGATTTACAGCTAAATCATGTGTTTCGCATGGATTTGAAGCTAACTCGGTCGTTTCGCCTGCATTTGATGCTATATCACTTATATCGCAAGTATCTGAACCTAAATCATTTGTTTCGCATGGATTTGGAGCTAAGCCTTCTACTTCGCATAGATTTAAAGCGAAATGATGTGTATCGCATGGATTTTGAAGCTAACTCGTTTGATTCGTCTGCATTTGAAGCTATATCAGTTATATCGCAAGTATCTGATGCTAAATCATTTGTTTCGCATGGATTTGAAGCTAAACCTTCTACATCGCATTGATTTGCAGCTAAATCATGTGTTTCGCATGGATTTGATGCTAACTCGTTCGTTTCGCCTGCATTTGATGCTATATCACTTATATCGCAAGTGTTTGAAGCTAAATCATTTGTTTCGCATGGATTTGAAGCTAAACCTTCTACATCGCATTGATTTGAAGCTAAATCATGTGTTTCGCTTGGATTTGAAGCTATACCTTCTACATCGCATTGATTTGCAGCTCAATCATTTGTTTCGCATGGATTTGAAGTTAACTCGTTAGTTTCGCCTGCATTTGAAGCAATATCAATGTTTCGCAAGTATCTGAGGCCAAATCTTGTGTTTCGCTGGGATTTGAAGCTAAACCTTTTACATCGCATTGATTTGCAGCTAAATCATGTGTTTTGCATGGTTTTGATGCTAACTCGTTTGTTTCCACTGCATTTGAAGCTATATCAGTTATATCGCAAGTATCTGATGCTAAATCATTTGTTTCGCATGGATTTGAAGCTAAACCATCTACATCGCATTGATTTGCAGCTAAATTATGTGTTTCGCATGGATTTGAAGGTATACCATCTACATCGCATTGATTTGCAGCTAAATCATGTGTTTCGCATGGATTTGAAGCTAACTCGGTCGTTTCGCCTGCATTTGATGCTATATCACTTATAGCGCAAGTATCTGAAGCTAAATCATTTGTTTCGTATAGATTTGAAGTTTAACCTTCTACATCGCTTTGATTTGAAGCTAAATCATGTATTTCGCATGGATTTGAAGCTAACTCGTTAGTTTCGCCTGCATTTGAAGCAATATCAATGTATCTCAAGTATCTGAACCTAAATCATTTGTTTCGCATGGATTTGAAGCTAAGCCTTCTACTTCGTATCGATTTGAAGTTAAATGATATGTATCGCATGGATTTTGAAGCTTCCCCGTTTGATTCGTCTGCATTTCCTGCCATATCACTTATATCCCAAGTGTTTGTAGGTAAATCATTTGTTTCGCATGGATTTGAAGCTAAACCTTCTACATCGCATTGATTTGAAGCTAAATCATGTGTTGCGCATTGATTTGAATCTATACCTTCTACATCGCATTTATTTGAAGCTAAATCATGTGTTTCGCTTGGATTTGGAGCTAAACCTTTTACATCGCATTGATTTGCAGCTAAATCATGCGTTTTGCATTGATTTGATGCTAACTCGTTTGTTCCCCCTGCATTTGAAATTATATCAGTTATATCGCAAGTATCTGATGCTAAATCATTTGTTTCGCATGGATATGAAGCTAAGTCTTCTACTTCGCATGGAGTTAAAGCTAAATCATTTGTTTCGCATGGATTAGAATCTAAACCCTCTACATCGCATTGATTTACAGCTAAATCATGTGTTTCGCATGGATTTGAAGCTAACTCGGTCGTTTCGCCTGCATTTGATGCTATATCACTTATATCGCAAGTATCTGAAGCTAAATCATTTGTTTCGTATAGATTTGAAGTTTAACCTTCTACATCGCCTTGATTTGAAGCTAAATCATGTGTTGCGCTTGGATTTGAATCTATACCTTCTACATCGCATTGATTTGAAGCTAAGTCATGTGTTTCGTTTGGATTTGAAGCTAAACCTTCTACATCGCATTGATTTGCAGCTAAATCATGTGTTTCGCATGGAATTGATGCTAACTCGTTTGTTTCCCCTGCATTTGAAGCTATTTCTGTTATATCGCAAGTATCTGATGCTAAATCATTTGTTTCGCATGGATTTGAAACTGAGCCTTCTACTTCGTATCAATTTGAAGTTAAATGATATGTATCGCATGGATTTTGAAGCTTCCCCGTTTGATTCGTCTGCATTTCCTGCTATATCACTTATATCCCAAGTGTTTGTAGGTAAATCATTTGTTTCGCATGGATTTCAGGCTAAACATTCTACATCGCATTGATTTGAAGCTAAATCATGTGTTGCGCTTGGATTTGAATCTATAACTTCTACATCGCATTGATTTGAAGCTAAATCATGTGTTTCGTTTGGATTTGAAGATATACCTTCTACATCGCTTTGATTTGAAGCTAAATCATGTGTTTTGCATGGAATTGATGCTAACTCGTTTGTTTCCCCTGCATTTGAAGCTATTTCTGTTATATCGCAAGTATCTGATGCTAAATCATTTGTTTCGCACGGATTTGAAGCTAAACCTTCTACATCGCATTGATTTGAAGCTAAATCATTTGTTTCGTTTGGATTTGAAGATATACCTTCTACATCGCTTTGATTTGAAGCTAAATCATGTGTTTTGCATGGAATTGATGCTAACTCGTTTGTTTCCCCTGCATTTGAAGCTATTTCGGTTATATCGCAAGTATCTGATACTAAATCATTTGTCTCGCATGGATTTGAAGATAAACCTTCTACATCGCATTGATTTGAAGCTAAATCATGTGTTGCGCTTGGATTTGAATCTATACCTTCTACATCGCATTGATTTGCAGCTAAATCATGCGTTTCGCATGGATTTGAAGCTAACTCGTTTGTTTCCCCTGCATTTGAAGCTATTTTGGTTATATCGCAAGTATCTGATGCTAAATCATTTGTCTCGCATGGATTTGAAGCTAAACCTTCTACATCGCATTGATTTGAAGCTAAATCATGTGTTGCGCATTGATTTGAATCTATACCTTCTACATCGCATTGATTTGAAGCTAAATCATGTGTTTCGTTTGGATTTGAAGATATACCTTCTACATTGCTTTGATTTGAAGCTAAATCATGTGTTTTGCATAGAATTTATGCTAACTCATTTGTTTCCCCTGCATTTGAAGATATTTCAGTTATATCGCAAGTATCTGATGCTAAATCATGTGTTTCGCTTGGATTTGGAGCTAAACCTTTTACATCGCATTGATTTGCAGCTAAATCATGCGTTTTGCATTGATTTGATGCTAACTCGTTTGTTCCCCCTGCATTTGAAATTATATCAGTTATATCGCAAGTATCTGATGCTAAATCATTTGTTTCGCATGGATTTGAAGCTAAGTCTTCTACTTCGCATGGATTTAAAGCTAAATCATTTGTTTCACATGGATTAGAATCTAAACCCTCTACATCGCATTGATTTACAGCTAAATCATGTGTTTCGCATGGATTTGAAGCTAACTCGGTCGTTTCGCCTGCATTTGATGCTATATCACTTATATCGCAAGTATCTGAACCTAAATCATTTGTTTCGCATGGATTTGGAGCTAAGCCTTCTACTTCGCATAGATTTAAAGCGAAATGATGTGTATCGCATGGATTTTGAAGCTAACTCGTTTGATTCGTCTGCATTTGAAGCTATATCAGTTATATCGCAAGTATCTGATGCTAAATCATTTGTTTCGCATGGATTTGAAGCTAAACCTTCTACATCGCATTGATTTGCAGCTAAATCATGTGTTTCGCATGGATTTGATGCTAACTCGTTCGTTTCGCCTGCATTTGATGCTATATCACTTATATCGCAAGTGTTTGAAGCTAAATCATTTGTTTCGCATGGATTTGAAGCTAAACCTTCTACATCGCATTGATTTGAAGCTAAATCATGTGTTTCGCTTGGATTTGAAGCTATACCTTCTACATCGCATTGATTTGCAGCTCAATCATTTGTTTCGCATGGATTTGAAGTTAACTCGTTAGTTTCGCCTGCATTTGAAGCAATATCAATGTTTCGCAAGTATCTGAGGCCAAATCTTGTGTTTCGCTGGGATTTGAAGCTAAACCTTTTACATCGCATTGATTTGCAGCTAAATCATGTGTTTTGCATGGTTTTGATGCTAACTCGTTTGTTTCCACTGCATTTGAAGCTATATCAGTTATATCGCAAGTATCTGATGCTAAATCATTTGTTTCGCATGGATTTGAAGCTAAACCATCTACATCGCATTGATTTGCAGCTAAATTATGTGTTTCGCATGGATTTGAAGCTATACCATCTACATCGCATTGATTTGCAGCTAAATCATGTGTTTCGCATGGATTTGAAGCTAACTCGGTCGTTTCGCCTGCATTTGATGCTATATCACTTATATCGCAAGTATCTGAAGCTAAATCATTTGTTTCGTATAGATTTGAAGTTTAACCTTCTACATCGCTTTGATTTGAAGCTAAATCAGGTATTTCGCATGGATTTGAAGCTAACTCGTTAGTTTCGCCTGCATTTGAAGCAATATCAATGTATCTCAAGTATCTGAACCTAAATCATTTGTTTCGCATGGATTTGAAGCTAAGCCATCTACTTCGTATCGATTTGAAGTTAAATGATATGTATCGCATGGATTTTGAAGCTTCCCCGTTTGATTCGTCTGTATTTCCTGCCATATCACTTATATCCCAAGTGTTTGTAGGTAAATCATTTGTTTCGCATGGATTTGAAGCTAAACCTTCTACATCGCATTGATTTGAAGCTAAATCATGTGTTGCGCATTGATTTGAATCTATACCTTCTACATCGCATTGATTTGAAGCTAAATCATGTGTTTCGCTTGGATTTGAAGCTATACCTTCTACATCGCATTGATTTGCAGCTCAATCATTTGTTTCGCATGGATTTGAAGTTAACTCGTTAGTTTCGCCTGCATTTGAAGCAATATCAATGTTTCGCAAGTATCTGAGGCCAAATCTTGTGTTTCGCTGGGATTTGAAGCTAAACCATTTACATCGCATTGATTTGCAGCTAAATCATGTGTTTTGCATGGTTTTGATGCTAACTCGTTTGTTTCCACTGCATTTGAAGCTATATCAGTTATATCGCAAGTATCTGATGCTAAATCATTTGTTTCGCATGGATTTGAAGCTAAACCATCTACATCGCATTGATTTGCAGCTAAATTATGTGTTTCGCATGGATTTGAAGCTATACCATCTACATCGCATTGATTTGCAGCTAAATCATGTGTTTCGCATGGATTTGAAGCTAACTCGGTCGTTTCGCCTGCATTTGATGCTATATCACTTATATCGCAAGTATCTGAAGCTAAATCATTTGTTTCGTATAGATTTGAAGTTTAACCTTCTACATCGCTTTGATTTGAAGCTAAATCAGGTATTTCGCATGGATTTGAAGCTAACTCGTTAGTTTCGCCTGCATTTGAAGCAATATCAATGTATCTCAAGTATCTGAACCTAAATCATTTGTTTCGCATGGATTTGAAGCTAAGCCTTCTACTTCGTATCGATTTGAAGTTAAATGATATGTATCGCATGGATTTTGAAGCTTCCCCGTTTGATTCGTCTGCATTTCCTGCCATATCACTTATATCCCAAGTGTTTGTAGGTAAATCATTTGTTTGGCATGGATTTGAAGCTAAACCTTCTACATCGCATTGATTTGAAGCTAAATCATGTGTTGCGCATTGATTTGAATCTATACCTTCTACATCGCATTGATTTGAAGCTAAATCATGTGTTTCGTTTGGATTTGAAGATATACCTTCTACATTGCTTTGATTTGAAGCTAAATCATGTGTTTTGCATGGAATTTATGCTAACTCATTTGTTTCCCCTGCATTTGAAGATATTTCAGTTATATCGCAAGAATCTGATACTAAATCATGTGTTTCGCTTGGATTTGGAGCTAAACCTTTTACATCGCATTGATTTGCAGCTAAATCATGCGTTTTGCATTGATTTGATGCTAACTCGTTTGTTCCCCCTGCATTTGAAATTATATCAGTTATATCGCAAGTATCTGATGCTAAATCATTTGTTTCGCATGGATTTGAAGCTAAGTCTTCTACTTCGCATGGATTTAAAGCTAAATCATTTGTTTCGCATGGATTAGAATCTAAACCCTCTACATCGCATTGATTTACAGCTAAATCATGTGTTTCGCATGGATTTGAAGCTAACTCGGTCGTTTCGCCTGCATTTGATGCTATATCACTTATATCAAAAGTATCTGAAGCTAAATCATTTGTTTCGTATAGATTTGAAGTTTAACCTTCTACATCGCCTTGATTTGAAGCTAAATCATGTGTTGCGCTTGGATTTGAATCTATACCTTCTACATCGCATTGATTTGAAGCTAAGTCATGTGTTTCGTTTGGATTTGAAGCTAAACCTTCTACATCGCATTGATTTGCAGCTAAATCATGTGTTTTGCATGGTTTAGATGCTAAGTCGTTTGTTTCCGCTGCATTTGAAGCTATATCAGTTATATCGCAAGTATCTGATGCTAAATCATTTGTTTCGCATGGATTTGAAACTAAACCTTTTACATCGCATTGATTTGCAGCTAAATCATGTGTTTTGCATGGATTTGATGCTAACTCGTTTGTTTCCCCTGCATTTGAAGCTATTTCTGTTATATCGCAAGTATCTGATGCTAAATCATTTGTTTCGCATGGATTTGAAACTGAGCCTTCTACTTCGTATCAATTTGAAGTTAAATGATATGTATCGCATGGATTTTGAAGCTTCCCCGTTTGATTCGTCTGCATTTCCTGCTATATCACTTATATCCCAAGTGTTTGTAGGTAAATCATTTGTTTCGCAAGGATTTGAGGCTAATCCTTCTACATCGCATTGATTTGAAGCTAAATCATGTGTTGCGCTTGGATTTGAATCTATAACTTCTACATCGCATTGATTTGAAGCTAAATCATGTGTTTCGTTTGGATTTGTAGATATACCATGTACATCGCTTTGATTTGAAGCTAAATCATGTGTTTTGCATGGAATTGATGCTAACTCGTTTGTTTCCCCTGCATTTGAAGCTATTTCGGTTATATCGCAAGAATCTGATGCTAAATCATTTGTCTCGCATGGATTTGAAGCTAAACCTTCTACATCGCATTTATTTGAAGCTAAATGATATGTTGCGCTTGGATTTGAATCTATACCTTCTACATCGCATTGATTTGAAGCTAAATCATGTGTTTAGTTTGGATTTGAAGATATACCTTGTACATCGCTTTGATTTGAAGCTAAATCATGTGTTTTGCATGGAATTGATGATAACTCGTTTGTTTCCCCTGCATTTGAAGCTATTTCAGTTATATCGCAAGTATCTTATGCTAAATCATTTGTTTTGCATGGATTTGAAGCTAAACCTTCTACATCGCATTGATTTGCAGCTAAATCATGTGTTTCGCATGGATTTGAAGCTAACTCGTTCGTTTCGCCTGCATTTGATTCTATATCACTTATATCGCAAGTGTTTGAAGCTAAATCATTTGTTTCGCATGGATTTGAAGCTAAACCTTCTACATCGCATTGATTTGAAGCTAAATCATGTGTTTAGTTTGGATTTGAAGATATACCTTGTACATCGCTTTGATTTGAAGCTAAATCATGTGTTTTGCATGGAATTGATGATAACTCGTTTGTTTCCCCTGCATTTGAAGCTATTTGAGTTATATCGCAAGTATCTGATGCTAAATCATTTGTTTCGCATGGATTTGAAGCTAAACCTTCTACATCGCATTGATTTGAAGCTAAACCATTTGTTTCGTTTGGATTTGAAGATATACCTTCTACATCGCTTTGATTTGAAGCTAAATCATGTGTTTTGCATGGAATTGATGCTAACTCGTTTGTTTCCCCTGCATTTGAAGCTATTTCGGTTATATCGCAAGTATCTGATACTAAATCATTTGTCTCGCATGGATTTGAAGATAAACCTTCTACATCGCATTGATTTGAAGCTAAATCATGTGTTGCGCTTGGATTTGAATCTATACCTTCTACATCGCATTGATTTGCAGCTAAATCATGCGTTTCGCATGGATTTGAAGCTAACTCGTTTGTTTCCCCTGCATTTGAAGCTATTTCGGTTATATCGCAAGTATCTGATGCTAAATCATTTGTCTCGCATGGATTTGAAGATAAACCTTCTACATCGCATTGATTTGAAGCTAAATCATGTGTTTCGCATGGATTTGATGCAAACTCGTCTGTTTCATCTGCATTTGAAGCTATATCACTTATATCCCAAGCGTTTGAAAGTAAATTATTTGTTTCGCCTGGATTTGAACTTAAACCTTCTAAATCGCATTGATTTGAAGCTAAATGATTCTATGAAGCTATGATTCGCTTGGATTTGGAGCTAACTCGTTTGTTTCCCCTCCATTTGAAGCTATATCACTTATATCGCATCTATCTGTTGCTAAATCAATTGTATCGCATGGATTTGAAGCTAATCCTTCTACTTCAAATTGATTTGAAGCTAAATCATGTGTTTCGCATGGATTTGAAGCTAACTCGTCTGTTTCGTCTGCATTTGAAGCTATATCACTTATATCACAGGCGTTTGAAAGCAAATTATTTGTTTCGCCTGGATTTGAAGTTAAACCTTCTACATCGCATTGATTTGAAGCTAAATCATGTGTTTTGCATGGATTTGATGCTAACTCGTTTGTTTCCCCTCCATTTGAAGCTATATCACTTATATCGCTAGTATCTGAAGCTAAATCATTAGTTTCGCATGGATTTGAAGCCAAACCTTCTCCATCGCATTGATTTGCTGCTAAATCATGTGTATCGCATGGGTTTGAAGCTAATTCATGTGTTTCGCATGGATTTGAAGCTAAACCTTATACTTCGCATTGATTTGTTGCTAAATCATGTGTTTCGCATGGATTTGAAGCTAACTCGTTTGTTTCGCCTGCATTTGAAACTGTATCACATATATCGCAAGTATCTTAAGCTAAATCATTTGTGTGGCATGGATTTGAAGCTGAACTTTCTACATCGCATTGATTTGAAGCTAAATCATGTGATTCGCTTGGATTGGAAGCTAACTCGTTTGTTTCGTCTGCATTTGAAGCTGTATCACTTATATCGCAAGTATCTGAATTTAAATCATTTGTGTCTCATGGATTTGAAGCAAAACCTTCTACATCGCATTGATTTCAAGCTAAATCATGTGATTCGTTTGGATTTGCAGCTAACTCGTTTGTTTCTCCTGCATTTGAATGTATATCACTTATATCGCATGTATCTGTTGCTAAATCAATTGTATCGCATGGATTTGAAGCTAATCCTTCTACTTCAAATTGATTTGGAGCTAAATCATGTGTTTCGCATGGATTTGAAGCTAACTCGTCTGTTTCGTCTGCATTTGCAGCTATATCATTTATATCACAGGAGTTTGAAAGCAAATTATTTGTTTCGCCTGGATTTGAAGTTAAACCTTCTACATCGCATTGATTTGAAGCTAAATCATGTGTTTTGCATGGATTTGATGCTAACTCGTTTGTTCCCCCTGCATTTGAAATTATATCAGTTATATCGCAAGTATCTGATGCTAAATCATTTGTTTCGCATGGATTTGAAGCTAAGCCTTCTACTTGGCTTGGATTTAAAGCTAAATCATTTGTTTCGCATGGATTTGAGGCTAAACCCTCTACATCGCATTGATTTGCAGCTAAATCATGTGTTTCGCATGGATTTGAAGCTAACTCGGTCGTTTCGCCTGCATTTGATGCTATATCACTTATATCGCAAGTATCTGAAGCTAAATCATTTGTTTCGTATAGATTTGAAGTTTAACCTTCTACACCGCATTGATTTGAAGTTAAATCATGTATTTCGCATGGATTTGAAGCTGACTCGTTAGTTTGGTCTGCATTTGAAGCTATATCATTTGTATCGCAAGTATCTGAAGATAAATCATTTGTTCCGCATGGATTTGAAGCTAAGCCTTCTACTTCGCATTGATTTGGAGCTAAATCATGTGTATCGCATGGATTTGAAGCTAACTCGTTTGTTTCGTCTGCATTTGAAGCTATGTCACTTATATCACAAGTATCTGAACCTAAGTCACTTGTTTCGCATGGATTTGAAGCAAAGCCTTCTACATCGTATTGATTTGAAGCTAAATCATGTGTTTCGCTTGGGTTTGAAGCTAAACCTTCTACATCGCATGGATTTGAAGCTAACTCGTTTGATTCGTCTGCATTTGAAGCTATATCACTTATACCCCAAGTGTTTGAATCTAAATCATTTGTTTCGCATGGATTTGAAGCCAAGCCTTCTACTTCGCATTGATTTGAAGCTAAGTCATGTGTATCGCATGGATTTGATGCTAACTCGTTCGTTTTGCCTGCATTTGAAGCTATATCACTCATATCGCAAGTATCTGAACCTAAATCATTTGTTTCGCATGGATTTGAAGCTAAACCTTCTACATAGCATTGATTTGAAGCTTAATCATGTGTTTGCATGGATTTGAAGCAAAGTCGTTCGTTTCGCCTGCATTTGACGATATATCACTTATATCTCAAGTATCTGAAGCTAAATCATTTGTTTCGCATGTATTTGAAGCTTAACCTTAGAAATCGCATTTATTTGAACCTAATCATGTGATTCTCATGGATTTGAAGATACTTCGTTTGTTTCGTCTGCATCTGAAGCTATATCACTTATATCGCAAGTATCTGAAGCTAAATCATTAGTTTCGCATGCATTTGAAGCTAAACATTCTACATCGCATAGATTTGAAGCTAGCTCGTTTGCTTCGTCTGCAGTTGATGCTATATCACTTATATACCAAGTGTTTGATGCTAAATCATATGTTTTGTATGGATTTGTATCTAAGCCTTCTACATCGCATTGATTTGGAGCTAAATCATGTGTTTCGCTTGGATTTGAAGGTAAACCTTCTACATCGCATTGATTTGAAGCTAAATCATGTGTTTTGCATGGATTTGATGCTAACTCGTTTGTTTCCCCTGCATTTGAAGCTATATCAGTTATATCGCAAGTATCTGAACCTAAATCATTTGTTTCGCATGGATTTGAAGCTAAGTCTTCTATTTCGCATGGATTTAAAGATAAATTATGTGTATCGCAAGGATTTGAAGCTATCTCGTTTGTTCCGTCTGCATTTCAAGCTATATCACTTATATCGCAAGTATCTGAAGCTGAATCATTGGTTTCTTATGCATTTGAAGCTAAACCTTCTACACCGCATAGATTTGAAGCTAACTCGTTTGTTTCTCCTGCATTTGAAGCTATATCACTTATATCGCCTGTATCTGATTGTTCCGTTCTGTAGGACCTCCCGTAGGCCGCTTTCGCGAAAGTTTATGGCGTGGACCAGCGAGGATCATAAAGAGACGGAAACCTTTTTTCCATCTGCAGAACATCGGTGCAGGGTCTTCCGTCTCTTTAATGACCGCGACGCGTCGTAGGCACGAAAGGCCCGAAAAAACAACCCCGTCGTAAATTTGAGAATTTAACGGGTCTTGAGAAAGTTTAGTCCCAACCGTCGCGGTGACGATATCTCAGGCCCCAGGGGACCTCCCGACCACGCAACTACGCAACACCCCCCTCTTCTAGACAAGGCTCGTGTAGGACGATACGAGAGAGTGGTGACGAAAAGCTTAGAGGACACTGATTGGAAAATCGCAATCTTCGAGAAAAACCAATCAGTGCGTCCCGGCGTGGAGGTGGAGGTTCCTTCAGGGATCTCAAACGGGGGTGACCGATATAAAATAACGCGACCAGTCGGGGCGCGTACAGTAAAACGCAGAAAAACATAGTCTTCAATAATCATTCGACACTACACAGACCGAAAACACTCCATGTACTATATCTAGTCTTCTAAATTAAAATCGTTATTTCTGTTAAAAAGTGCAAAAGTCAATACCCTTCATTACCAGCTCTGTTACTTTAAGTGGGCACAGAGCATCGCGAACCACATTGTCAAATTAGAATCGGGAATTTACAACCCCCGTAGACCGAACAACGGTCGCAGTATCGGTGCGCGATCAACATTGGTCCATCGAGCCGGATGTGAGCGTTCCTACAACAAACACATCAAACACAGCATCCCGGTTGAATCAGTGCCACCACAACGGACGTCCACCCGAGCATCTCTTTTCAAGACGACAGGACTTCGTGACATCACCGGAGTTCAACCTTCCTGACGTCCTCACTCCGTAAAGGTAGTCTTGTTTAGAGTATCACTGATTCCCGTATCGCGCTCCCATTACCACCATGTCCATTCAGAAGCCCGACGGTACTCAATCCAGCACTCTACGACGCAGGCGCAATCAAATAATCAAACAACTCGCGGAGATCACTAAATTCCTTGACAATAGCGAACAAACCGGTAATCTGGAAAAACACGTCCTCGACTTTTATACAAACTCAGTAGAGAAGGCATGGAAGGATTACGAGTTCCTTCTAGAAGACCTCGAAGATCCTGAATCCGAAGACGACCGCAAGTTTGAAATTCAAGCAAAATATTTTGCAACACATGGCAGAGCAAAACGAATGCGTGAAGCAATTCAATCGCAAGATGTTCCGCGTGACCAAGTCACTAATTCACCTGCTCCTACCATATCGGGTCCGATGGCGATAAAGTTACCTGAAATGCGGCTACCCACGTTCGATGGTTCTATTGAAAGGTGGGCGTCATTTTACGATCTGTTCACTTCAATGATTGATCGCAATGAGAGTCTTTCTCCGGTTCAGAAATTACAATACCTGCGTTCGACCCTTACCGGCAAAGCCGCGGCATGCATTCAATCTCTCAACACCACAGATGCTAATTATCTTGACGCGATCGCGATATTGAAAGAGAAATTCGACTGCCCGCGACTAGTCTTACTGCGACATTGCAACGCTATTCAGGAGATTCCGAAACTAGCGAAAGACACACCGCAAGCACTGGGAGATTTATTAGACTCTTTGAAGCAACATCTGCGGGCGTTGCAGAATCTCGGAGAACCCGTGACATCCTGGAACACTCTCCTAATTTCAATTGCTCTCGCGAAACTGAATCCCGATACCATCTGGCAATGGGAACTTACACTACCCGATAAAAAAATGCCTTCGTACGAGCATCTGATCGAGTTCCTCCAGAAACGAGCAAATTGCTCACCTGCAGCTTTTGACAGGGTTGCATCCGCGCCCGGGATACGTGTTTCGACCGGACGCCAAACATTGTCATCAGAGAACTCACGAGTACCTAACCGGGGATTTCCGCGCGTTCAAACTTACGTCACAACAAACACATTCCAATTCTCAATCTGTGAAGGGAGCCACAGAATCGGGAACTGCGAAGCGTTTAATGTATTGTCCGTCAATGAGCGAATGAAGGCCGTTGCTGAGGCCGCACTATGTCAAAACTGCCTGGGTAACGGACACACGTCCAGTGTGTGTCGATCGAAGTTTCATTGCCGAATATGCCAACAACGACACCACACTCTCCTACACCGACAAGAACATTCAACACGTGAACGAACTGTCACTCCACCAAGCTCAACACACGATCCGCCCATCCCCACATCACTTCAAGACAAGGCAGCAACCGACGAGAAACCAAGGCCCATATGACTACTATCGCAGAAAATCCCAAGACCCATCCAGACACACACCTTCATAATAAATTCCGACACCAACGAATTATTAGTCACAGCTCAGATTAATGTCGCCGATGTCGATCAGAACATAATACCATGCCGTGCCTTAGTTGACACTTGCTCTACCACCAATTTTATGACAGCAGATCTAGCCAAGAGGCTCCGTTTGCCGCAAGATCGATGCACCATCTCTGTGGGCGCTCTCAGTCATCATCGTGGCAAAAATCCTCCTCCAGAAAATATGGACTTTGAAAGTTGATTGGGACGAATCGCTACCCATGAGCTTACACACGGAATGGACACGATACTACACGCAACTACCATTGCTCAACAATGTGACATTTAATCGGAAAACCGTAATCACTGCGGCTTCAACCATCCAGTTACATGGATTCTGCGACGCCAGCGAGAAGGCGTACGGAACCTGTGTATACCTCCGTTCTACAGATGCAGAGGGTCAAACGCAGATGGAACTCCTAGCAGCCAAATCGAAGGTTGCACCGTTAAAGAGTCAATCTATCCCGCGACTCGAATTGTGTGGAGCCTTATTACCATCATCGCTCATTAATACTATTCATAAAGCATTACACATACACATCGACCGCACGATTTTATGGACAGATTCAACAATAGTTTTGCATTGGCTTAATTCGTCACCTCATACATTAAAAACATTCGTCGCCAACCGGGTGTCCGAGATCCAATCCAAAACAAAGATCGAAGAATGGCGCCACGTTAGCTCAGCTGATAACCCAGCAGATCTCATTTCTCGAGGACAATCAATAGAGGAGTTCCTTCGACCATCCATCTGGTGCAATGGCCCAACTTGGCTTCACCAGGATGAGTCATACTGGCCAAATGGAAAATTAGCACCTGTTCTCGATGACTCGGAGCAACGGGTTGCTGTCTGCTTAGCTATGACCACCATCGACGCAAGTTTACTCGAACGGTTCTCGTCGTGGAGCAGGCTTTTGCGGGTCGTTGCATGGTGCCTACGGTGGAAGCCAGGACGGATGACGAAAGGTACTCTACAGGCAACCGAGTTAGCTCGAGCAAGGACAACCGTTATAAAATTATTGCAACGGTCTTACTTCGCAGACGAATTCCATCTCATACGACAGCATCGGCATCACAAGATCACCGGAAAATTAGCGAGACTACATCCATTCATTGACCAAGACGGGATACTACGAGTCGGAGGTAGACTGAGAAATTCAACGCTGACATTCACGCAAAAACACCCTATTATCCTACCGAAGTCGCACACAACCAACCTCATCATCCAGAACGAACACATAATTCACATGCACGCTGGTACTCAAGCTACATTATATGCAACAAGAAGAGCGTACTGGCCCATAGACGGGCGAAGTCAAGTTTGGAAAACGATTCGGAGTTGCGTCCGCTGTTGTCGAGCCAATCCACCTCATGCCAATTACGTAATGGGTGATTTACCAAAGGCCAGAGTCACAGAATCTCGTCCGTTTACAAATGTAGGAGTGGACTACCGTGGGCCTTTTTTCGTGAAAGAACGAACATACAGGAATCAGCGTCGCATAAAAGTATACGTAGCCGTTTTTGTATGCCTCGCGGTAAAGGCCGTCCACCTCGAGCTTGTCGGCGACTTGACCAGTGAAGCCTTTGTTGCAGCTTTGGGACGATTCATAGCAAGACGAGGTTTTTGCAAAAATCTATACTCCGACAACGGTTCCAATTTCATCGGAGCTAATAACGAATTCAAAGAACTTCGAGAATTGTTGCGCTCCGACAATCATTACAACAACGTAGCTTCGTTCCTCGCAGATCGCTCAATTAATTGGCATTTCATTCCACCTCAAGCTCCGCATTTCGGCGGCCTCTGGGAAGCAGCAGTAAAATCGTTTAAGAAACATTTGAAACGCGTTATGGGTGCTGAATTGTTTACCTTCGAAAACTTGAATACCTTAATTATCAACATTGAAGCTATTCTCAATTCCCGTCCTCTGACTCCAATCTCATCCGATCCAAAATCTTCTTGTTCTTACCACCGGTCATTTCCTTATCGGTGATGCTCTCACAAATTTACGCGAACACGAGTTAACAGATGTTCCATCCAATCGGCTATCCGGGTGGCAACGCATTCAACAGCTAAAACAGCATTTTTGGAAGCGTTGGCATCGAGAATATTTGAACGAGCTGACCAGTCGTAGTAAACGGTTCAAGGGAGATCACCAGATAACTGAGAACTCTATAGTCCTCCTCAGGGACGATCACGTGCCGTCCACGCAATGGCCGTTGGGGCGAGTCATCAAGGTCCATCCAGGCTCCGACGGCATAATTCGCACAGTTACAGTAAAGACTGCTACGAATGTGTTCGATCGGAGCATAAAAAAACTCGTCCCATTGCCAATCCAACCAGATGACGACAACCAAGGACGCAGCAGACCTTCAATAGAAGATGACTAGCCCGGGAATGTTACATTTAGTAATTCATAGATATAAGGCTCTCAGATACACGTACGCCTACGCGAAACATTACATTCATACACGTTACACATCATACATTAGTCATCCACATTGGTCACCACACATCGATTAGACTTTCCTCATTTCACTTTGATCGGTTCCCTATCAAGGCGGGGAGGATGTTCCGTTCTGTAGGACCTCCCGTAGGCCGCTTTCGCGAAAGTTTATGGCGTGGACCAGCGAGGATCATAAAGAGACGGAAACCTTTTTTCCATCTGCAGAACATCGGTGCAGGGTCTTCCGTCTCTTTAATGACCGCGACGCGTCGTAGGCACGAAAGGCCCGAAAAAACAACCCCGTCGTAAATTTGAGAATTTAACGGGTCTTGAGAAAGTTTAGTCCCAACCGTCGCGGGGACGATATCTCAGGCCCCAGGGGACCTCCCGACCACGCAACTACGCAACACCCCCCTCTCTTAGACAAGGCTCGTGTAGGACGATACGAGAGGATGGTGACGAAAAGCTTAGAGGACACTGATTGGAAAATCGCAATCTTCGAGAAAAACCAATCAGTGCGTCCCGGCGTGGAGGTGGAGGTTCCTTCAGGGATCTCAAACGGGGGTGACCGATATAAAATAATGCGACCAGTCGGGGCGCGTACAGTAAAACGCAGAAACACAAAGTCTTCAACAATCATTCGACAGTACACAGACCGAAAACACTCCATGTACTATATCTAGTCTTCTAAATTAAAATCGTTATTTCTGTTAAAAAGTGCAACAGTCAATACCCTTCATTACCAGCTCTGTTACTTTAAGTGGGCACAGAGCATCGCGAACCACATTGTCAAATTAGAATCGGGAATTTACAACCCCCGTAGACCGAACAACGGTCGCAGTGTCGGTGCGTGATTAACACTGATGCTAAATCATTTGTTTCGGTTGGATTTGAAGCTAAACCTTCTACAACTCAATGATTTGAAGCTAAATCATGTGTTTCGCTTGGATTTGAAGCTAACTCGTTTGTTTCGCATGCAGTTGAAGCAAAATCATGAATATCACAAGTATTTCAACATAAACCATTTGTTTCGCATGGATTAGAAGCTAATCCTTCTACTTCGAATTGATTTGAATCTAAATCATTGGTTTCGCGTGAATATGAAGCTAAACCTTCTACATCGCATTGACTTGAATCTAAATCATGTGTTTAGCATGAATTTGAAGATAACTCGTTTGTTTGCCCTGCATTTGAAGCTATATCACTTATATCGCAAGTATCTGAAAATAAATCGTTTGTGTCGCATGCATTTGAAACCAAACCTTCTACATAGCTTTGATTTGAAGCATAATCATGTGTTTTGCTTGGATTTAAAGCTAAATCGTTTGTTTCGCATGCAGTTGTAGCTAAATAATATATATCACGTCTATTTGTAGCTAAACCAGTAGTTTCGCATGGATTTCAAGCTGACTCGTTTGTTTCGTCCGCATTTGAAGCTATGTCACTTATATCGGAAGTATCTAAAGCTAAATCATTGGTTTCGCATGGATTTGAAACTAAACCTTCTACATAGCTTTGATTTGAAGCATAATCATGTGTTTTGCTTGGATTTGAAGCTAAATCGTTTGTTTCGCATGCAGTTGTAGCTAAATAATATATATCACGTCTATTTGTAGCTAAACCAGTAGTTTCGCATGGATTTGAAGCTGACTCGTTTGTTTCGTCCGCATTTGAAGCTATGTCACTTATATCGGAAGTATCTAAAGCTAAATCATTGGTTTTGCATGGATTTGAAGCTAAACCTTCTACAACGCAATATATTTGCTGCTAAATCATGTGTTTCGCATGGATTTGATGCTCATTCGTTTGTTTCCCCTGCATTTGAAGCTATTTCAGTTATATCGCAAGTATCTGAACCTAAATCATATATTTCGCATGGATTTGAAGCTAAACCTTCTACATCGCATTGATTTGAAGCTAAATCAAGTGTTTCGCTTGGATTTGAAGCTAACTCGTTTGTTTCGCATGCAGTTGATGCTAACTAATGTATATCACTAATATTTGAAGCTGAACCATTTGTTTCTAATGAATATTAAGACAAACCATGTGTTTCGAATGAATTTGAACCTAAATCTTGTGTTACGCATGAGTATTAAGCTAAACCATGTGTTTCGAATGAATTTGAAGCTAAACTATAGGTTTCACATGGATTCGAAGATCAGCCTTCTACTTCGCATTGATTTGAAGCTAAATCATGTATGTCGAAAGGATTTGAAGCTAACTCGTTCGTTTCGCATTCAGTTGAATCTAAATGATGTGTATCACAAGTATTCGAAGTTAAACCATTTGATTCGCATGGATTTGTAGCTAAGCCGTCTACTTGGCATTGATTTGAAGCTAACTCGTTTATTTCGCATGCAGTTGTAGCTAAATCATGTATATCATAAGTACTTGAAGCTAAACCATTTGCTTCGCTTGGATTTGAAACTAAGCCTACCACTTCGCATTGATTTGAAACTAAATCATGTGTTTCGCTTCCATTTGAAGCTAACTCGTTTGTTTGCCCTGCATTTGAAGCTATATCACTTATATCGCAATTATCTGAAAATAAATCATTTGTGTCTCATGGATTTAAAGCTAAACCATCTACATAGCACTGATTCGAAGCTTAATCATGTTTTTTGCATGAATTTGAAGCTAACTCGTGTGATTCGTCTGCATTTGAAGCTATATCTCTTATATCGCAAGTATCTGAAGATAAATCGTTTGTGTCGCATGGATTTGAAACTAAACCTTCTACATAGCTTTGATTTGAAGCTAAATCATTTGTTTCGCATGCATTTGGAGCTAACTCGTTTGTTTCACCTGCATTTGAAGCTATATCACTTATATTGCAAGTATCTGAACCTAAATCATTTGTTTCGCATGGATTTGAAGCTAAGCCTCCTACTTCGCATTGATTTGAAGCTAAATCATGTGTACCGCATGGATTTTGAAGCTAACTCGTTTGATTCGTCTGCATTTGACGCTATATCACTTATATCCCAATTTTTGAAGCTAATCATGTGTATCGCATGGAATTGAATTTAACTTGTTTTGCCTGTGTTTGAAGCTATATCACTTGTATCGCGAGTATTTGGAGAAAAATCATTTGTGTCGCATTGATTTGAAGCTAAAACTTCTACATCGCATTGATTTGAAGCTAATCCTTCTACATCGCATTGATTTGAAGCTAAATCATGTGTTCCGCTTGGATTTGATGTTAAATCATGTGTTCCGCTTGGATTTGAAGCTAAACCTTCTACATCGCATTGATTTGAAGCTAAATTATGTGTTTCGCTTGGATTTGAAGCTAAACCTTCTACATCGCATTGATTTGAAGCTAAATCATCTTTTTCGCATTGATTTGAAGCTAACTCGTTTGTTTCTCCTGCATTTGAAACTATATCGCTTATATCGCAAGTATCTGAACCTAAATCATTTGTTTCGCATGGATTTGAAGTTAAGCCTTCTACTTCGCATTGATTTGAAGCTAAATCATGTGTTTCGCATGGATTTGAAGCTAACTCGTTTGTTTCTCCTGCATTTGAAGCTATATCGCTTATATCGTAAGTATCTAAACCTAAATCATTTGTTTCGGTTGGATTTGAAGCTAAACCTTCTACAACGCAATGATTTGAAGCTAAATCATGTGTTTCGCTTGGATTTGAAGCTAACTCGTTTGTTTCGCATGCAGTTGAAGCAAAATCATGAATATCACAAGTATTTCAACATAAACCATTTGTTTCGCATGGATTAGAAGCTAATCCTTCTACTTCGAATTGATTTGAATCTAAATCATTGGTTTCGCGTGAATATGAAGCTAAACCTTCTACATCGCATTGACTGGAATCTAAATCATGTGTTTAGCATGAATTTGAAGCTGACTCGTTTGTTTGCCCTGCATTTGAAGCTATATCACTTATATCGCAAGTATCTGAAAATAAATCGTTTGTGTCGCATGCATTTGTAACCAAACCTTCTACATAGCTTTGATTTGAAGCATAATCATGTGTTTTGCTTGGATTTGAAGCTAAATCGTTTGTTTCGCATGCAGATGTAGCTAAATAATATATATCACGTGTATTTGTAGCTAAACCAGTAGTTTCGCATGGATTTGGAGCTGACTCGTTTGTTTCGTCCGCATTGGAAGCTATGTCACATATATCGGAAGTATCTAAAGCTAAATCATTGGTTTCGCATGGATTTGAAACTAAACCTTCTACATAGCTTTGATTTGAAGCATAATCATGTGTTTCGCTTGGATTTGAAGCTAAACCTTCTACATCGCATTGATTTGAAGCTAAATCATCTTTTTCGCATGGATTTGAAGCTAACTCGTTTGTTTCTCCTGCATTTGAAACTATATCGCTTATATCGCAAGTATCTGAACCTAAATCATTTGTTTCGCATGGATTTGAAGTTAAGCCTTCTACTTCGCATTGATTTGAAGCTAAATCATGTGTTTCGCATGGATATGAAGCTGACTCGTTTGTTTCTCCTGCATTTGAAGCTATATCGCTTATATCGTAAGTATCTAAACCTAAATCATTTGTTTCGGTTGGATTTGAAGCTAAACCTTCTACAACGCAATGATTTGAAGCTAAATCATGTGTTTCGCTTGGATTTGAAGCTAACTCGTTTGTTTCGCATGCAGTTGAAGCAAAATCATGAATATCACAAGTATTTCAACATAAACCATTTGTTTCGCATGGATTAGAAGCTAATCCTTCTACTTCGAATTGATTTGAATCTAAATCATTGGTTTCGCGTGAATATGAAGCTAAACCTTCTACATCGCATTGACTGGAATCTAAATCATGTGTTTAGCATGAATTTGAAGCTGACTCGTTTGTTTGCCCTGCATTTGAAGCTATATCACTTATATCGCAAGTATCTGAAAATAAATCGTTTGTGTCGCATGCATTTGTAACCAAACCTTCTACATAGCTTTGATTTGAAGCATAATCATGTGTTTTGCTTGGATTTGAAGCTAAATCGTTTGTTTCGCATGCAGATGTAGCTAAATAATATATATCACGTGTATTTGTAGCTAAACCAGTAGTTTCGCATGGATTTGGAGCTGACTCATTTGTTTCGTCCGCATTGGAAGCTATGTCACATATATCGGAAGTATCTAAAGCTAAATCATTGGTTTCGCATGGATTTGAAACTAAACCTTCTACATAGCTTTGATTTGAAGCATAATCATGTGTTTCGCTTGGATTTGAAGCTAAACCTTCTACATCGCATTGATTTGAAGCTAAATCATCTTTTTCGCATGGATTTGAAGCTAACTCGTTTGTTTCTCCTGCATTTGAAACTATATCGCTTATATCGCAAGTATCTGAACCTAAATCATTTGTTTCGCATGGATTTGAAGTTAAGCCTTTTACTTCGCATTGATTTGAAGCTAAATCATGTGTTTCGCATGGATATGAAGCTGACTCGTTTGTTTCTCCTGCATTTGAAGCTATATCGCTTATATCGTAAGTATCTAAACCTAAATCATTTGTTTCGGTTGGATTTGAAGCTAAACCTTCTACAACGCAATGATTTGAAGCTAAATCATGTGTTTCGCTTGGATTTGAAGCTAACTCGTTTGTTTCGCATGCAGTTGAAGCAAAATCATGAATATCACAAGTATTTCAACATAAACCATTTGTTTCGCATGGATTAGAAGCTAATCCTTCTACTTCGAATTGATTTGAATCTAAATCATTGGTTTCGCGTGAATATGAAGCTAAACCTTCTACATCGCATTGACTTGAATCTAAATCATGTGTTTAGCATGAATTTGAAGCTAACTCGTTTGTTTGCCCTGCATTTGAAGCTATATCACTTATATCGCAAGTATCTGAAAATAAATCGTTTGTGTCGCATGCATTTGAAACCAAACCTTCTATATAGCTTTGATTTGAAGCATAATCATGTGATTTGCTTGGATTTGAAGCTAAATCGTTTGTTTCGCATGCAGATGTAGCTAAATAATATATATCACGTGTATTTGTAGCTAAACCAGTAGTTTCGCATGGATTTGGAGCTGACTCGTTTGTTTCGTCCGCATTGGAAGCTATGTCACATATATCGGAAGTATCTAAAGCTAAATCATTGGTTTTGCATGGATTTGAAGCTAAACCTTCTACAACGCAATATATTTGCTGCTAAATCATGTGTTTCGCATGGATTTGATGCTCATTCGTTTGTTTCCCCTGCATTTGAAGCTATTTCAGTTATATCGCAAGTATCTGAACCTAAATCATATATTTCGCATGGATTTGAAGCTAAACCTTCTACATCGCATTGATTTGAAGCTAAATCAAGTGTTTCGCTTGGATTTGAAGCTAACTCGTTTGTTTCGCATGCAGTTGATGCTAACTAATGTATATCACTAATATTTGAAGCTGAACCATTTGTTTCTAATGAATATTAAGACAAACCATGTGTTTCGAATGAATTTGAAGCTAAACTATTGGTTTCGCATGGATTCGAAGATCAGCCTTCTACTTCGCATTGATTTGAAGCTAAATCATGTATGTCGAAAGGATTTGAAGCTAACTCGTTCGTTTCGCATTCAGTTGAATCTAAATGATGTGTATCACAAGTATTCGAAGTTAAACCATTTGATTCGCATGGATTTGTAGCTAAGCCGTCTACTTGGCATTGCTTTGAAGCTAACTCGTTTATTTCGCATGCAGTTGTAGCTAAATCATGTATATCATAAGTACTTGAAGCTAAACCATTTGCTTCGCTTGGATTTGAAACTAAGCCTACTACTTCGCATTGATTTGAAACTAAATCATGTGTTTCGCTTCCATTTGAAGCTAACTCGTTTGTTTGCCCTGCATTTGAAGCTATATCACTTATATCGCAATTATCTGAAAATAAATCATTTGTGTCTCATGGATTTAAAGCTAAACCATCTACATAGCACTGATTCGGAGCTTAATCATGTTTTTTGCATGAATTTGAAGCTAACTCGTGTGATTCGTCTGCATTTGAAGCTATATCTCTTATATCGCAAGTATCTGAAGATAAATCGTTTGTGTCGCATGGATTTGAAACTAAACCTTCTACATAGCTTTGATTTGAAGCTAAATCATTTGTTTCGCATGCATTTGGAGCTAACTCGTTTGTTTCACCTGCATTTGAAGCTATATCACTTATATTGCAAGTATCTGAACCTAAATCATTTGTTTCGCATGGATTTGAAGCTAAGCCTCCTACTTCGCATTGATTTGAAGCTAAATCATGTGTACCGCATGGATTTTGAAGCTAACTCGTTTGATTCGTCTGCATTTGACGCTATATCACTTATATCCCAATTTTTGAAGCTAATCATGTGTATCGCATGGAATTGAATTTAACTTGTTTTGCCTGTGTTTGAAGCTATATCACTTGTATCGCGAGTATTTGGAGAAAAATCATTTGTGTCGCATTGATTTGAAGCTAAAACTTCTACATCGCATTGATTTGAAGCTAATCCTTCTACATCGCATTGATTTGAAGCTAAATCATGTGTTCCGCTTGGATTTGATGTTAAATCATGTGTTCCGCTTGGATTTGAAGCTAAACCTTCTACATCGCATTGATTTGAAGCTAAATCATGTGTTTCGCTTGGATTTGAAGCTAAACCTTCTACATCGCATTGATTTGAAGCTAAATCATCTTTTTCGCATGGATTTGAAGCTAACTCGTTTGTTTCTCCTGCATTTGAAACTATATCGCTTATATCGCAAGTATCTGAACCTAAATCATTTGTTTCGCATGGATTTGAAGTTAAGCCTTCTACTTCGCATTGATTTGAAGCTAAATCATGGTTTCGCATGGATATGAAGCTGACTCGTTTGTTTCTCCTGCATTTGAAGCTATATCGCTTATATCGTAAGTATCTAAACCTAAATCATTTGTTTCGGTTGGATTTGAAGCTAAACCTTCTACAACGCAATGATTTGAAGCTAAATCATGTGTTTCGCTTGGATTTGAAGCTAACTCGTTTGTTTCGCATGCAGTTGAAGCAAAATCATGAATATCACAAGTATTTCAACATAAACCATTTGTTTCGCATGGATTAGAAGCTAATCCTTCTACTTCGAATTGATTTGAATCTAAATCATTGGTTTCGCGTGAATATGAAGCTAAACCTTCTACATCGCATTGACTTGAATCTAAATCATGTGTTTAGCATGAATTTGAAGCTAACTCGTTTGTTTGCCCTGCATTTGAAGCTATATCACTTATATCGCAAGTATCTGAAAATAAATCGTTTGTGTCGCATGCATTTGAAACCAAACCTTCTACATAGCTTTGATTTGAAGCATAATCATGTGTTTTGCTTGGATTTGAAGCTAAATCGTTTGTTTCGCATGCAGATGTAGCTAAATAATATATATCACGTGTATTTGTAGCTAAACCAGTAGTTTCGCATGGATTTGGAGCTGACTCGTTTGTTTCGTCCGCATTGGAAGCTATGTCACATATATCGGAAGTATCTAAAGCTAAATCATTGGTTTTGCATGGATTTGAAGCTAAACCTTCTACAACGCAATATATTTGCTGCTAAATCATGTGTTTCGCATGGATTTGATGCTCATTCGTTTGTTTCCCCCGCATTTGAAGCTATTTCAGTTATATCGCAAGTATCTGAACCTAAATCATATATTTCGCATGGATTTGAAGCTAAACCTTCTACATCGCATTGATTTGAAGCTAAATCATGTATGTCGAAAGGATTTGAAGCTAACTCGTTCGTTTCGCATTCAGTTGAATCTAAATGATGTGTATCACAAGTATTCGAAGTTAAACCATTTGATTCGCATGGATTTGTAGCTAAGCCGTCTACTTGGCATTGATTTGAAGCTAACTCGTTTATTTCGCATGCAGTTGTAGCTAACTCGTTTGTTTGCCCTGCATTTGAAGCTATTTCAGTTATATCGCAAGTATCTGATGCCAAATCATGTGTTTCGCTTGGATTTGAAGCTAAACCTTTTACTCCGCATTGATTTGCAGCTAAATCATGTGTTTTGCATGGTTTTGATGCTAACTCGTTTGTTTCCCCTGCATCTGAAGCTATATCAGTTATATCGCCAGTATCTGATGCTAAATCATGTGTTTCGCTTTGATTTGAATCTAAGCCTTCTACTTCACATGAATTTACAGCTAAATGATGTGTACCGCATGGATTTTGAAGCTAACTCGTTTGATTCGTCTGCATTTGATGCTACATCACTTATATCGCAAGCATCTGAACCTAAATCATTTGTTTCGCATGGATTTGAAGCTAAGCCTTCTACTTCGCATGGATTTAAAGCTAAATCATGTGTTTCGCTTGGATTTGAAGCTAAATCATGTGTTTCGCTTGGATTTGAAGCTAAACCGTCTACATCGCATTGATTTGAAGCTAAATCATATTTATTGTATGGCTTTGATGCTAACTCGTTTGTTTCTCCTGCATTTGAAGCTATATCACTTATATCGCAAATATCTGTACCTACATCATTTGTTTCGCATGGATTTGATGCTAAGCCTTCTATTTCGCATGGATTTAAAGCTAAATGATGTGTATCGCATGGATTTTGAAGCTAACTCGTTCGTTTCGCCTGCATTTGATGCTATATCACTTTTATCGCAAGTGTTTGAAGCTAAATCATTTGTTTCGCATGGATTTGAATCTAACTCGTTCGTTTCGCCTGCATTTGATGCTATATCACTTATATCGCAAGTATCTAAACCTAAATCATTTTTTTCGGTTGGATTTGAAGCTAAGCCTCCTACCTCGCATTGATTTGAAGCTAAATCATGTGTACCGCATGGATTTTGAAGCTAACTCGTTTTATTCGTCCGCATTTGACGCTATATCACTCATATCCCAATTATTGAAGCTAATCATGTGTATCGCATGGAATTGAATTTAACTTGTTTCGCCTGTGTTTGAAGCTATATCACTTGTATCGCGAGTATTTGGAGAAAAATCATTTGTTTCGCATGGATTTGAAGCTAACTCGTTCGTTTCGACTGCATTTGATGCTATATCACTTTTATCGCAAGTGTTTGAAGCTAAATCATTTGTTTCGCATGGATTTGAATCTAAACATTCTACATCGCATTGATTTGAAGCTAAATCATGTGTGTCGCTTGGATTTGAAGCTATACCTTCTACATCGCTTTGATTTGAAGCTTAATCATGTGTTTTGCATGGAATTGATGCTAACTCGTTTGTTTCCCCTGCATTTGAAGCTATTTCGGTTATATCGCAAGTATCTGATGCTAAATCATTTGTCTCGCATGGATTTGAAGCTAAACCTTCTACATCGCATTGATTTGAAGCTAAATCATGTGTTGCGCTTGGTTTTGAATCGATACCTTCTACATCGCATTGATTTGCAGCTAAATCATGTGTTTCGCATGGATTTGAAGCTAACTCGGTCGTTTCGCCTGAATTTGAAGCTATTTCAGTTATATCGCAAGTATCTGAAGCTAAATCATTTGTTCCGCATGGATTTGAAGCTAAACCTTCTACATCGCTTTGATTTGAAGCTAAATCATGTGTTTTGCATGGAATTGATGATAACTCGTTTGTTTCTCCTGCATTTGAAGCTATTTCAGTTATATCGCAAGTATCTGATGCTAAATCATTTGTTTCGCATGGATTTGAAGCTAAACCTTCTACATCGCATTGATTTGCAGCTAAATCATGTGTGTCGCATGGATTTGAAGCTAACTCGTTTCTTTCCCCTGCATTTGAAGCTATTTCGGTTATATCGCAAGTATCTGATGCTAAATCATTTGTCTCGCATGGATTTGAAGCTAAACCTTCTACATCGCATTGATTTGAAGCTAAATCGTGTGTTGCGCTTGGATTTGAATCTATACGTTCTACATCGCATTGATTTGAAGCTAAATCATGTGTTTCGTTTGGATTTGAAGCTAAACCTTCTACATCGCATTGATTTGCAGCTAAATCATGTGTATCGCATCTAATTGATGCTAACTCGGTCGTTTCGCCTGCATTTGATGCTATATCACTTATATCAAAAGTGTTTGGAGCTGAATCATTTGTTTCGCATGGATTTGAAGCTGAACCTTCTATATCACATTGATTTGAAGCTAAATCATGTGTTTTGCATGGATTTTATGCTAACTCGTTTGTTTCCCCTGCATTTGAAGCTATATCAGTTATATCGCAAGTATCTGATGCTAAATCATTTGTTTCGCATGGATTTGAAGCTAAACCTTCTACATCGTTTTGATTTGCAGCTAAATCATGTGTTTCGCATGGATTTGAAGCTAAAACTTCTAAATCGCATTGATTTGATGCTAAGTCATGTGATTCGCTTGGCTTTGAAGCTAACTCGTTCGTTTCGTCTGCATTTGAAGCTATATCACTTATATCCCAAGTGTTTGAAGCTAAATCATGTGTTTCGCATGGTTTTGAAGCTAACTCGTTAGTTTCGCCTGCATTTGAAGTAATATCAATGTATCGCAAGTATCTGAACCTAAATCATTTGTTTCGCATGGATTTGAAGCTGAGCCTTCTACTTCGTAACGATTTGAAGTTAAATGATATATATCGCATGGGTTTTGGAGTTTCACCGTTTGATTCGTCTGCATTTCCTGCTATATCACTTATATCCCAAGTGTTTGTAACTAAATCATTTGTTTCACATGGATTTGAAGCTAAACCTTCTACATCGCATTGATTTGAAGCTAAATCATTTGTTGCGCTTGGATTTGAATCTATACCTTCTACATCGCATTGGTTTGAAGCTAAATCATGTGTTTCGCTTGGATTTGAAGCTATACCTTCTACATCGCTTTGATTTGAAGCTAAATCATGTGTTTTGCATGGTTTAGATGCTAACTCGTTTGTTTCCGCTGAATTTGAAGCTATATCAGTTATATCGCAAGTATCTGATGCTAAATCATTTGTTTTGCATGGATTTGAAGCTAAACCTTTTACATCGCATTGATTTGCATCTAAATCGTGTGTTTTGCATGGATTTGATGCTAACTCGTTTGTTTCCCCTGCATTTGATGCTATATCACTTATATCGTAAGTGTTTGAAGCTAAATCATTTGATTCGCATGGATTTGAAGCTAAACCTTCTACATCGCATTGATTTACAGCTAAATCATGTGATTCGCTTGGCTTTGAAGCTAACTCGTTAGTTTCGCCTGCATTCGAAGCAATATCAATGTATCGCAAGTATCTGAACCTAAATCATTTGTTTCGCATGGATTTGAAGCTAAGCCTTCTACTTCGCATGGATTTAAAGCTAAATGATGTGTATCGCATGGATTTTGAAGCTAAATCGTTTGATTCGTCTGCATTTGAAGCTATATCAGTTATATCGCAAGTAGCTGATGCTAAATCATTTGTTTCGCATGGATTTGAAGCTAAACCTTCTACATCACATTGATTTGCAGCTAAATCATGTGTTTCGCATGGATTTGAAGCTAACTCGGTCGTTTCGCCTGCATTTGATGCTATATCACTTATATCGCAAGTATCTGAAGCTAAATCATTTGTTTTGTATAGATTTGAAGCTAAGCCTTCTACTTCCTATCGATTTGAAGCTATATCATGTGTACCGCATGGATTTTGAAGCTAACTCGTTTGATTCGTCTGCATTTGACGCTATATCACTTATATCCCAAGTGTTTGTAGGTAAATCATTTGTTTCGCATGGATTTGAAGTTAAACCTACTACATCGCATTGATTTGAAGCTAAATCATGTGTTGCGCTTGGATTTGAATCTATACCTTCTACATCGCATTGATTTGAAGCTAAATCATGTGTTTCGTTCGGATTTGAAGATATACATTCTACATCGCTTTCATTTGAAGCTAAATCATGTGTTTTGCATGGAATTGATGCTAACTCGTTCGTTTCCCCTGCATTTGAAGCTATTTTAGTTATATCGCAAGTATCTGATGCTAAATCATGTGTTTCGCTTGGATTTGAAGCTAAACCTTTTACATCGCATTGATTTGCAGCTAAATCATGTGTTTCGCATGGATTTGAAGCTAACTCGTTTGTTTCCCTGCATTTGAAGCTATATCAGATATATCGCAAGTATCTGAAGCTATATCATTTGTTTCGCATGGATATGAAGCTAAACCTTCTACATAGCATTGATTTGAAGCTAAATCATGGGTTTTGCATGGATTTGATGCTAACTCGTTTGTTTCCCCTGCATTTGAAGCTATATCAGTTATATCGCAAGTATCTGATGCTAAATCATTTGTTTCGCATGGATTCGAAGCTAAACCTTCTACATCGCAATGATTTACACCTAAATCATGTGTTTCGCATGGATTTGTAGCTAACTCGTTCGTTTCGCCTGCATTTGATGGTATATCACTTATATCGTAAGTGTTTGAAGCTAAATCATTTGTTTCGCATGGATTTGAAGCTAAACCTTCTACATCGTATCGATTTGAAACTAAATGAAATGTATCGCATGGATTTTGAAGCTATCCCGTTTGATTCGTCTGCATTTGCAGCTATATCACTTATATCACAAGTGTTTGAAGCTAAATCATTTGTTTCGCATGGATTTGAAGTTAAGCCTTCTACTTCGCATGGATTTAAAGCTAAATGATGTGTATCGCATGGATTTTGAAGCTAACTCGTTTGATTCGTCTGGATTTGAAGCTATATCAGTTATATCGCAAGTAGCTGATGCTAAATCATTTGTTTCGCATGGATTTGAAGCTAAACCTTCTACATCGGATTGATTTACAGCTAAATCATGTGTTTCGCATGGATTTGAAGCTAACTCGTTCGTTTCGCCTGCATTTGATGCTATATCACTTATATCGTAAGTGTTTGAAGCTAAATCATTTGTTTCGCATGGATTTGAAGCTAAACCTTCTACATCGTATCGATTTGAAGCTAAATGATATGTATCGCATGGATCTTGAAGCTATCCCGTTTGATTCGTCTGCATTTGCAGCTATATCACTTATATCAAAAGTGTTTGAAGCTAAATCATTTGTTTCGCACGGATTTGAAGCTAAACCTTCTACATCGCATTGATTTGAAGCTAAATCATGTGTTGCGCTTGGATTTGAATCTATACCTTCTACATCGCATTGATTTGAAGCTAAATCATGTTTTTTTGGATTTGAAGATATAACTTCTACATCGCTTTGATTTGAAGCTAAATCATGTGTTTTGCATGGAGTTGATGCTAACTCGTTTGTTTCCCCTGCATTTGAAGCTGTATCACATATATCGCAAGTATCTTAAGCTAAATCATTTTTTTCGCATGGATTTGACGCTAAACCTTCTACATCGCATTGATTTGAAGCTAAATCATGTGTTGCGCTTGGATTTGAATCTATACCTTCTACATAGCATTGATTTGAAGCTAAATCATGTTTTTCGTTTTGATTTGAAGCTAAACCTTCATACATCGCATTGCTTTGCAGCTAAATCATGTGGTTCGCTTGGATTTGAAGCTATACCTTCTACATCGCTTTGATTTGAAGCTTAATCATGTGTTTTGCATGGTTTAGATGCTAACTCGTTTGTTTCCGCTGCATTTGAAGCTATATCAGTTATATCGCAAGTATCAGATGCTAAATCATTTGTTTCGCATGGATTTGATGCTAACTCGTTTGTTTCCCCTGCATTTGATGCTATATCACTTATATCGTAAGTGTTTGAAGCTAAATCATTTGTTTCATATGGATTTCAAGCTAAACCTTCTTCATCGTATCGATTTGAAGCTAAACCTTCTTCATCGTATCGATTTGAAGCTAAATGATACGTATCGCATGGATTTTGAAGCTATCCCGTTTCATTCGTCTGCATTTGCAGCTATATCACTTATATCACAAGTGTTTGAAGCTAAATCATTTGTTTCGCATGGATTTGAAGCTAAACCTTCTACATCGCATTGATTTGAAGCTAAATCATGTGTTTTGCATGTATTTTATGCTAACTCGTTTGTTTCCCCTGCATTTGAAGCTATATCAGTTATATCGCAAGTATCTGATGCTAAATCATTTGTCTCGCATGGATTTGAAGCTAAACCTTCTACATCGCATTGATTTACAGCTAAATCATGTGATTCGCTTGGCTTTGAAGCTAACTCGTTAGTTTCGCCTGCATTCGAAGCAATATCAATGTATCGCAAGCATCTGAACCTAAATCATTTGTTTCGCATGGATTTGAAGTTAAGCCTTCTACTTCGCATGGATTTGAAGTTAAATGATATGTATCGCATGGATTTTGAAGCTTCCCCGTTTGATCCGTCTGCATTTCCTGCTATATCACTTATATCCCAAGTGTTTGTAGGTAAATCATTTGTTTCGCATGGATTTGAAGTTAAACCATCTACATCGCATTGATTTGAAGCTAAATCATGTGTTGCGCTTGGATGTGAATCTATACCTTCTACATCGCATTGATTTGAAGCTAAATCATGTGTTTCGTTCGGATTTGAAGATATACATTCTACATCGCTTTGATTTGAAGCTAAATCATGTGTTTTGCATGGAATTGATGCTAACTCGTTCGTTTCCCCTGCATTTGAAGCTATTTTAGTTATATCGCAAGTATCTGATGCTAAATCATGTGTTTCGCTTGGATATGAAGCTAAACCTTTTACATCGCATTGATTTGCAGCTAAATCATGTGTTTTGCATGGATTTTATGCTAACTCGTTTGTTTCCCCTGCATTTGAAGCTATGTCAGTTATATCGCAAGTATCTGATGATAAATCATTTGTTTCGCATGGATTTGAAGCTAATCCTTCTACATCGCATTGATTTGAAGCTATATCATGTGTTTTGCATGGATTTGATGCTAACTCGTTTGTTTCCCCTGCATTTGAAGCTATATCAGTTATATCGCAAGTATCTGAAGCTAAATCATTTCTTTCGCATGGATATGAAGCTCAACATTCTAGATAGCATTGATTTGAAAATAAATCATGTGTTTTGCATGGATTTTATGCTAACTCGTTTGTTTACCCTGCATTTGAAGCTATTTCAGTTATATCGCAAGTATCTGATGCTAAATCATTTGTTTCGCATGGATTTGGAGCTAAACCTTCTACATGGTATCGATTTGAAGCTAAATGATATGTATCGCATGGATTTTGAAACTATCCCGTTTGATTCGTCAGCATTTGCAGCTATATCACTTATATCACAAGTGTTTGAAGCTAAATCATTTGTTTCGCATGGATTTGATGCTAAACCTTCTACATCGCTTTGATTTGAAGCTAAATCATGTGTTTTGCATGGAGTTGATGCTAACTCGTTTGTTTCCCCTGCATTTGAAGCTGTATCACATATATCGCAAGTATCTTAAGCTAAATCATTTTTTTCGCATGGATTTGACGCTAAACCTTCTACATCGCATTGATTTGAAGCTAAATCATGTGTTGCGCTTGGATTTGAATCTATACCTTCTACATAGCATTGATTTGAAGCTAAATCATGTTTTTCGTTTTGATTTGAAGCTAAACCTTCATACATCGCATTGCTTTGCAGCTAAATCATGTGGTTCGCTTGGATTTGAAGCTATACCTTCTACATCGCTTTGATTTGAAGCTTAATCATGTGTTTTGCATGGTTTAGATGCTAACTCGTTTGTTTCCGCTGCATTTGAAGCTATATCAGTTATATCGCAAGTATCAGATGCTAAATCATTTGTTTCGCATGGATTTGATGCTAACTCGTTTGTTTCCCCTGCATTTGATGCTATATCACTTATATCGTAAGTGTTTGAAGCTAAATCATTTGTTTCATATGGATTTCAAGCTAAACCTTCTTCATCGTATCGATTTGAAGCTAAACCTTCTTCATCGTATCGATTTGAAGCTAAATGATACGTATCGCATGGATTTTGAAGCTATCCCGTTTCATTCGTCTGCATTTGCAGCTATATCACTTATATCACAAGTGTTTGAAGCTAAATCATTTGTTTCGCATGGATTTGAAGCTAAACCTTCTACATCGCATTGATTTGAAGCTAAATCATGTGTTTTGCATGTATTTTATGCTAACTCGTTTGTTTCCCCTGCATTTGAAGCTATATCAGTTATATCGCAAGTATCTGATGCTAAATCATTTGTCTCGCATGGATTTGAAGCTAAACCTTCTACATCGCATTGATTTACAGCTAAATCATGTGATTCGCTTGGCTTTGAAGCTAACTCGTTAGTTTCGCCTGCATTCGAAGCAATATCAATGTATCGCAAGCATCTGAACCTAAATCATTTGTTTCGCATGGATTTGAAGTTAAGCCTTCTACTTCGCATGGATTTGAAGTTAAATGATATGTATCGCATGGATTTTGAAGCTTCCCCGTTTGATCCGTCTGCATTTCCTGCTATATCACTTATATCCCAAGTGTTTGTAGGTAAATCATTTGTTTCGCATGGATTTGAAGTTAAACCATCTACATCGCATTGATTTGAAGCTAAATCATGTGTTGCGCTTGGATGTGAATCTATACCTTCTACATCGCATTGATTTGAAGCTAAATCATGTGTTTCGTTCGGATTTGAAGATATACATTCTACATCGCTTTGATTTGAAGCTAAATCATGTGTTTTGCATGGAATTGATGCTAACTCGTTCGTTTCCCCTGCATTTGAAGCTATTTTAGTTATATCGCAAGTATCTGATGCTAAATCATGTGTTTCGCTTGGATATGAAGCTAAACCTTTTACATCGCATTGATTTGCAGCTAAATCATGTGTTTTGCATGGATTTTATGCTAACTCGTTTGTTTCCCCTGCATTTGAAGCTATGTCAGTTATATCGCAAGTATCTGATGATAAATCATTTGTTTCGCATGGATTTGAAGCTAATCCTTCTACATCGCATTGATTTGAAGCTATATCATGTGTTTTGCATGGATTTGATGCTAACTCGTTTGTTTCCCCTGCATTTGAAGCTATATCAGTTATATCGCAAGTATCTGAAGCTAAATCATTTCTTTCGCATGGATATGAAGCTCAACATTCTAGATAGCATTGATTTGAAAATAAATCATGTGTTTTGCATGGATTTTATGCTAACTCGTTTGTTTACCCTGCATTTGAAGCTATTTCAGTTATATCGCAAGTATCTGATGCTAAATCATTTGTTTCGCATGGATTTGGAGCTAAACCTTCTACATGGTATCGATTTGAAGCTAAATGATATGTATCGCATGGATTTTGAAACTATCCCGTTTGATTCGTCAGCATTTGCAGCTATATCACTTATATCACAAGTGTTTGAAGCTAAATCATTTGTTTCGCATGGATTTGATGCTAAACCTTCTACATCGCATTGATTTGAAGCTAAATCATGTGTTGCGCTTGGATTTGAATCTATACCTTCTACATCGCATTGATTTGAAGCAAAATCATGTTTTTCGTTTTGATTTGAAGCTAAACCTTCATACATCGCATTGCTTTGTAGCTAAATCATGTGGTTCGCTTGGATTTGAAGCTATACCTTCTACATCGCTTTGATTTGAAGCTAAATCATGTGTTTTGCATGGTTTAGATGCTAAGTCGTTTGTTTCCGCTGCATTTGAAGCTATATCAGTTATATCGCAAGTATCTGATGCTAAATCATTTGTTTCGCATGGATTTGAAACTAAACCTTTTACATCGCATTGATTTGCAGCTAAATCATGTGTTTTGCATGGATTTGATGCTAACTCGTTTGTTTCCCCTGCATTTGAAGCTATATCAGTTATATCGCAAGTATCTGATGCTAAATCATTTGTCTCGCATGGATTTGAAGCTAAACCTTCTACATCGCATTGATTTACAGCTAAATCATGTGATTCGCTTGGCTTTGAAGCTAACTCGTTAGTTTCGCCTGCATTCGAAGCAATATCAATGTATCGCAAGTATCTGAACCTAAATCATTTGTTTCGCATGGATTTGAAGTTAAGCCTTCTACTTCGCATGGATTTAAAGCTAAATGATGTGTATCGCATGGATTTTGAAGCTAACTCGTTTGATTTGTCTGCATTTGAAGCTATATCAGTTATATCGCAAGTAGCTGATGCTAAATCATTTGTTTCGCATGGATTTGAAGCTAAACCTTCTACATCGGATTGATTTACAGCTAAATCATGTGTTTCGCATGGATTTGAAGCTAACTCGTTCGTTTCGCCTGCATTTGATGCTATATCACTTATATCGTAAGTGTTTGAAGCTAAATCATTTGTTTCGCATGGATTTGAAGCTAAACCTTCTACATCGTATCGATTTGAAGCTAAATGATATGTATCGCATGGATTTTGAAGCTATCCCGTTTGATTCGTCTGCATTTGCAGCTATATCACTTATATCAAAAGTGTTTGAAGCTAAATCATTTGTTTCGCATGGATTTGAAGCTAAACCTTCTACATCGCATTGATTTGAAGCTAAATCATGTGTTGCGCTTGGATTTGAATCTATACCTTCTACATCGCATTGATTTGAAGCTAAATCATGCTTTTGGATTTGAAGATATAACTTCTACATCGCTTTGATTTGAAGCTAAATCATGTGTTTTGCATGGAGTTGATGCTAACTCGTTTGTTTCCCCTGCATTTGAAGCTGTATCACATATATCGCAAGTATCTTAAGCTAAATCATTTTTTTCGCATGGATTTGACGCTAAACCTTCTACGTCGCATTGATTTGAAGCTAAATCATGTGTTGCGCTTGGATTTGAATCCATACCTTCTACATCGCATTGATTTGAAGCTAAATCATGTTTTTCGTTTTTATTTGAAGCTAAACCTTCATACATCGCATTGCTTTGCAGCTAAATCATGTGGTCCGCTTGGATTTGAAGCTATACCTTCTACATCGCTTTGATTTGAAGCTAAATCATGTGTTTTGCATGGTTTAGATGCTAACTCGTTTGTTTCCGCTGCATTTGAAGCTATATCAGTTATATCGCAAGTATCAGATGCTAAATCATTTGTTTCGTATGGATTTGAAGCTAAATCTTCTACATCGCATTGATTTGAAGCTAAATCATGTGTTTTGCATGGATTTTATGCTAACTCGTTTGTTTCCCCTGCATTTGAAGCTATATCAGTTATATCGCAAGTATCTGATGCTAAATCATTTGTCTCGCATGGATTTGAAGCTAAACCTTCTACATCGCATTGATTTACAGCTAAATCATGTGATTCGCTTGGCTTTGAAGCTAACTCGTTAGTTTCGCCTGCATTTGATGCTATATCACTTATATCGTAAGTGTTTGAAGCTAAATCATTTGTTTCGCATGGATTTGAAGCTAAACCTTCTACATCGTATCGATTTGAAGCTAAATGATATGTATCGCATGGATTTTGAAGCTATCCCGTTTGATTCGTCTGCATTTGCAGCTATATCACTTATATCAAAAGTGTTTGAAGCTAAATCATTTGTTTCGCATGGATTTGACGCTAAACCTTCTACATCGGATTGATTTACGGCTAAATCATGTGTTTCGCATGGATTTGAAGCTAACTCGTTCGTTTCGCCTGCATTTGATGCTATATCACTTATATCGTAAGTGTTTGAAGCTAAATCATTTGTTTCGCATGGATTTGAAGCTAAACCTTCTACATCGTATCGATTTGAAGCTAAATGATATGTATCGCATGGATTTTGAAGCTATCCCGTTTGATTCGTCTGCATTTGCAGCTATATCACTTATGTCAAAAGTGTTTGAAGCTAAATCATTTGTTTCGCATGGATTTGAAGCTAAACCTTCTACATCGCATTGATTTGAAGCTAAATCATGTGTTTTGCATGGATTTTATGCTAACTCGTTTGTTTCCCCTGCATTTGAAGCTATATCAGTTATATCGCAAGTATCTGATGCTAAATCATTTGTCTCGCATGGATTTGAAGCTAAACCTTCTACATCGCATTGATTTACAGCTAAATCATGTGATTCGCTTGGCTTTGAAGCTAACTCGTTAGTTTCGCCTGCATTCGATGCAATATCAATGTATCGCAAGTATCTGTACCTAAATCATTTGTTTCGCATGGATTTGAAGTTAAGCCTTCTACTTCGCATGGATTTGAAGTTAAATGATATGTATCGCATGGATTTTGAAGCTTCCCCGTTTGATCCGTCTGCATTTCCTGCTATATCACTTATATCCCAAGTGTTTGTAGGTAAATCATTTGTTTCGCATGGATTTGAAGTTAAACCATCTACATCGCATTGATTTGAAGCTAAATCATGTGTTGCGCTTGGATTTGAATCTATACCTTCTACATCGCATTGATTTGAAGCTAAATCATGTGTTTCGTTCGGATTTGAAGATATACATTCTACATCGCTTTGATTTGAAGCTAAATCATGTGTTTTGCATGGAATTGATGCTAACTCGTTCGTTTCCCCTGCATTTGAAGCCATTTTAGTTATATCGCAAGTATCTGATGCTAAATCATGTGTCTCGCTTGGATTTGAAGCTAAACCTTTTACATCGCAATTGATTTGCAGCTAAATCATGTGTTTTGCATGGATTTGATGCTAACTCGTTTGTTTCCCCTGCATTTGAAGCTATATCAGTTATATCGCAAGTATCTGATGCTAAATCATTTGTTTCGAATGGATTTGATGCTAACTCGTTTGTTTCCCCTGCATTTGATGCTATATCACTTATATCGTAAGTGTTTGAAGCTAAATCATTTGTTTCGCATGGATTTGAAGCTAAACCTTCTACATCGCATTGATTTGAAGCTAAATCATGTGTTTTGCATGGATTTTATGCTAACTCGTTTGTTTCCCCTGCATTTGAAGCTATATCAGTTATATCGCAAGTATCTGATGCTAAATCATTTGTCTCGCATGGATTTGAAGCTAAACCTTCTACATCGCATTGATTTACAGCTAAATCATGTGATTCGCTTGGCTTTGAAGCTAACTCGATTGTTTCGTCTGCATTTGAAGCTATATCACTTATATCCCAAGTGTTTGAAGCTAAATCATGTGTTTCGCATGGATTTGAAGCTAACTTGTTAGTTTCGCCTGCATTTGAAGCAATATCAATGTATCGCAAGTATCTGATCCTAAATCATTTGTTTCGCATGGATTTGATGCAAAACCTTCTACATCGCATTGATTTGAGGCTAAATCATGTGTTGCGCTTGGATTTGAATCTATACCTTCTACATCGCATTGATTTGAAGCTAAATCATGATTTTCGTTTGGATTTGAAGATATAACTTCTACAACGCTTTGATTGAAGCTAAATCATGTGTTTTGCATGAAGTTGATGCTAACTCGTTTGTTTCCCCTGCATTTGAAGCTATTTCGGTTATATCGCAAGTATCTGATGCTAAATCATTTGTTTCGCATGGATTTGAATCTAAGCCTTCTACTTCGTATCGATTTGAAGTTAAATGATATGTATCGCATGGATTTTGAAGCTTCCACGTTTGATTCGTCTGCATTTCCTGCTATATCACTTATATCCCAAGTGTTTGTAGGTAAATCATTTGTTTCGCATGGATTTGAGGCTAAACCTTCTACATCGCATTGATTTGAAGCTGAATCATGTGTTGCGCTTGGATTTGAATCTATAACTTCTACATCGCATTGATTTGAAGCTAAATCATGTGTTTCGTTTGGATTTGAAGATATACCTTCTACATCGCTTTGATTTGAAGCTAAATCATGTGTTTTGCTTGGAATTGATGCTAACTCGTTTGTTTCCCCTGCATTTGAAGCTATTTCAGTTATATCGCAAGTATCTGATGCTAAATCATTTGTCTCGCATGGATTTGAAGCTAAACCTTCTACATCGCATTGATTTGAAGCTAAATCATGTGTTGCGCTTGGTTTTGAATCTATACCTTCTACATCGCATTGATTTGAAGCTAAATGATGTGTTTCGTTTGGATTTGAAGATATACCTTGTACATCGCTTTGATTTGAAGCTAAATCATGTGTTTTGCATGGAATTGATGATAACTCGTTTGTTTCCCCTGCATTTGAAGCTATTTCAGTTATATCGCAAGTATCTGATGCTAAATCATTTTTTTCGCATGGATTTGATGATAAACCTTCTACATCGCATTGATTTGCAGCTAAATCATGTGTGTCGCATGGATTTGAAGCTAACTCGTTTGTTTCCCCTGCATTTGAAACTATTACGGTTATATCGCAAGTATCTGATGCTAAATCATTTGTCTCGCATGGATTTGAAGCTAAACCTTCTACATCGCATTGATTTGAAGCTAAATCGTGTGTTGCGCTTGAATTTGAATCTATAACTTCTACATCGCATTGATTTGAAGCTAAATCATGTGTTTCGCTTGGATTTGAAGCTAAACCTTTTACATCGCATTGATTTGCAGCTAAATCATGTGTTTTGCATGGATTTGATGCTAACTCGTTTGTTTCCCCTGCATTTGAAGCTATGTCAGTTATATCGCAAGTATCTGATGATAAATCATTTGTTTCGCATGGATTTGAAGCTAATCCTTCTACATCGCATTGATTTGAAGCTATATCATGTGTTTTGCATGGATTTGATGCTAACTCGTTTGTTTCCCCTGCATTTGAAGCTATATCAGTTATATCGCAAGTATCTGAAGCTAAATCATTTCTTTCGCATGGATATGAAGCTCAACATTCTAGATCGCATTGATTTGAAACTAAATCATGTGTTTTGCATGGATTTTATGCTAACTCGTTTGTTTACCCTGCATTTGAAGCTATTTCAGTTATATCGCAAGTATCTGATGCTAAATCATTTGTTTCGCATGGATTTGGAGCTAAACCTTCTACATGGTATCGATTTGAAGCTAAATGATATATATCGCATGGATTTTGAAACTATCCCGTTTGATTTGTCTGCATTTGCAGCTATATCACTTATATCACAAGTGTTTGAAGCTAAATCATTTGTTTCGCATGGATTTGATGCTAAACCTTCTACATCGCATTGATTTGAAGCTAAATCATGTGTTGCGCTTGGATTTGAATCTATACCTTCTACATCGCATTGATTTGAAGCTAAATCATGTTTTTCGTTTTGATTTGAAGCTAAACCTTCATACATCGCATTGCTTTGTAGCTAAATCATGTGGTTCGCTTGGATTTGAAGCTATACCTTCTACATCGCTTTGATTTGAAGCTAAATCATGTGTTTTGCATGGTTTAGATGCTAACTCGTTTGTTTCCGCTGCATTTGAAGCTATATCAGTTATATCGCAAGTTTCTGATGCTAAATCATTTGTTTCGCATGGATTTGAAGCTAAACCTTTTACATCGCATTGATTTGCAGCTAAATCATGTGTTTTGCATGGATTTGATGCTAACTCGTTTGTTTCCCCAGCATTTGAAGCTATATCAGTTATATCGCAAGTATCTGATGCTAAATCATTTGTCTCGCATGGATTTGAAGCTAAACCTTCTACATCGCATTGATTTACAGCTAAATCATGTGATTCGCTTGGCTTTGAAGCTAACTCGTTAGTTTCGCCTGCATTCGAAGCAATATCAATGTATCGCAAGTATCTGAACCTAAATCATTTGTTTCGCATGGATTTGAAGTTAAGCCTTCTACTTCGCATGGATTTAAAGCTAAATGATGTGTATCGCATGGATTTTGAAGCTAACTCGTTTGATTCGTCTGCATTTGCAGCTATATCACTTATATCAAAAGTGTTTGAAGCTAAATCATTTGTTTCGCATGGATTTGAAGCTAAACCTTCTACATCGCATTGATTTGAAGCTAAATCATGTGTTGCGCTTGGATTTGAATCTATACCTTCTACATCGCATTGATTTGAAGCTAAATCATGTTTTTTTGGATTTGAAGATATAACTTCTACATCGCTTTGTTTGAAGCTAAATCATGTGTTTTGCATGGAGTTGATGCTAACTCGTTTGTTTCCCCTGCATTTGAAGCTGTATCACATATATCGCAAGTATCTTAAGCTAAATCATTTTTTTCGCATGGATTTGACGCTAAACCTTCTACAACGCATTGATTTGAAGCTAAATCATGTGTTGCGCTTGGATTTGAATCTATACCTTCTACATCGCATTGATTTGAAGCTAAATCATGTTTTTTTGGATTTGAAGATATAACTTCTACATCGCTTTGATTTGAAGCTAAATCATGTTTTTTGCATGGAGTTGATGCTAACTCGTTTGTTTCCCCTGCATTTGAAGCTATATCAGTTATATCGCAAGTATCTGAAGCTAAATCATTTCTTTCGCATGGATATGAAGCTCAACATTCTAGATCGCATTGATTTGAAACTAAATCATGTGTTTTGCATGGATTTTATGCTAACTCGTTTGTTTACCCTGCATTTGAAGCTATTTCAGTTATATCGCAAGTATCTGATGCTAAATCATTTGTTTCGCATGGATTTGGAGCTAAACCTTCTACATGGTATCGATTTGAAGCTAAATGATATATATCGCATGGATTTTGAAACTATCCCGTTTGATTTGTCTGCATTTGCAGCTATATCACTTATATCACAAGTGTTTGAAGCTAAATCATTTGTTTCGCATGGATTTGATGCTAAACCTTCTACATCGCATTGATTTGAAGCTAAATCATGTGTTGCGCTTGGATTTGAATCTATACCTTCTACATCGCATTGATTTGAAGCTAAATCATGTTTTTCGTTTTGATTTGAAGCTAAACCTTCATACATCGCATTGCTTTGTAGCTAAATCATGTGGTTCGCTTGGATTTGAAGCTATACCTTCTACATCGCTTTGATTTGAAGCTAAATCATGTGTTTTGCATGGTTTAGATGCTAACTCGTTTGTTTCCGCTGCATTTGAAGCTATATCAGTTATATCGCAAGTATCTGATGCTAAATCATTTGTTTCGCATGGATTTGAAGCTAAACCTTTTACATCGCATTGATTTGCAGCTAAATCATGTGTTTTGCATGGATTTGATGCTAACTCGTTTGTTTCCCCAGCATTTGAAGCTATATCAGTTATATCGCAAGTATCTGATGCTAAATCATTTGTCTCGCATGGATTTGAAGCTAAACCTTCTACATCGCATTGATTTACAGCTAAATCATGTGATTCGCTTGGCTTTGAAGCTAACTCGTTAGTTTCGCCTGCATTCGAAGCAATATCAATGTATCGCAAGTATCTGAACCTAAATCATTTGTTTCGCATGGATTTGAAGTTAAGCCTTCCTCTTCGCATGGATTTAAAGCTAAATGATGTGTATCGCATGGATTTTGAAGCTAACTCGTTTGATTCGTCTGCATTTGCAGCTATATCACTTATATCAAAAGTGTTTGAAGCTAAATCATTTGTTTCGCATGGATTTGAAGCTAAACCTTCTACATCGCATTGATTTGAAGCTAAATCATGTGTTGCGCTTGGATTTGAATCTATACCTTCTACATCGCATTGATTTGAAGCTAAATCATGTTTTTTTGGATTTGAAGATATAACTTCTACATCGCTTTGATTTGAAGCTAAATCATGTGTTTTGCATGGAGTTGATGCTAACTCGTTTGTTTCCCCTGCATTTGAAGCTGTATCACATATATCGCAAGTATCTTAAGCTAAATCATTTTTTTCGCATGGATTTGACGCTAAACCTTCTACATCGCATTGATTTGAAGCTAAATCATGTGTTGCGCTTGGATTTGAATCTATACCTTCTACATCGCATTGATTTGAAGCTAAATCATGTTTTTTTGGATTTGAAGATATAACTTCTACATCGCTTTGATTTGAAGCTAAATCATGTGTTTTGCATGGAGTTGATGCTAACTCGTTTGTTTCCCCTGCATTTGAAGCTGTATCACATATATCGCAAGTATCTTAAGCTAAATCATTTTTTTCGCATGGATTTGACTCTAAACCTTCTACATCGCATTGATTTGAAGCTAAATCATGTGTTGCGCTTGGATTTGAATCTATACCTTCTACATCGCATTGATTTGAAGCTAAATCATGTTTTTCGTTTTGATTTGAAGCTAAACCTTCATACATCGCATTGCTTTGTAGCTAAATCATGTGGTTCGCTTGGATTTGAAGCTATACCTTCTACATCGCTTTGATTTGAAGCTAAATCATGTGTTTTGCATGGTTTAGATGCTAACTCGTTTGTTTCCGCTGCATTTGAAGCTATATCAGTTATATCGCAAGTATCTGATGCTAAATCATTTGTTTCGCATGGATTTGAAGCTAAACCTTTTACATCGCATTGATTTGCAGCTAAATCATGTGTTTTGCATGGATTTGATGCTAACTCGTTTGTTTCCCCAGCATTTGAAGCTATATCAGTTATATCGCAAGTATCTGATGCTAAATCATTTGTCTCGCATGGATTTGAAGCTAAACCTTCTACATCGCATTGATTTACAGCTAAATCATGTGATTCGCTTGGCTTTGAAGCTAACTCGTTAGTTTCGCCTGCATTCGAAGCAATATCAATGTATCGCAAGTATCTGAACCTAAATCATTTGTTTCGCATGGATTTGAAGTTAAGCCTTCTACTTCGCATGGATTTAAAGCTAAATGATGTGTATCGCATGGATTTTGAAGCTAACTCGTTTGATTCGTCTGCATTTGCAGCTATATCACTTTATCAAAAGTGTTTGAAGCTAAATCATTTGTTTCGCATGGATTTAAGCTAAACCTTCTACATCGCATTGATTTGAAGCTAAATCATGTGTTGCGCTTGGATTTGAATCTATACCTTCTACATCGCATTGATTTGAAGCTAAATCATGTTTTTTTGGATTTGAAGATATAACTTCTACATCGCTTTGATTTGAAGCTAAATCATGTGTTTTGCATGGAGTTGATGCTAACTCGTTTGTTTCCCCTGCATTTGAAGCTGTATCACATATATCGCAAGTATCTTAAGCTAAATCATTTTTTTCGCATGGATTTGACGCTAAACCTTCTACATCGCATTGATTTGAAGCTAAATCATGTGTTGCGCTTGGATTTGAATCTATACCTTCTACATCGCATTGATTTGAAGCTAACTCATGTTTTTCGTTTTGATTTGAAGCTAAACCTTCATACATCGCATTGCTTTGCAGCTAAATCATGTGGTTCGCTTGGATTTGAAGCTATACCTTCTACATCGCTTTGATTTGAAGCTAAATCATGTGTTTTGCATGGTTTAGATGCTAACTCGTTTGTTTCCGCTGCATTTGAAGCTATATCAGTTATATCGCAAGTATCTGATGCTAAATCATTTGTTTCGCATGGATTTGAAGCTAAACCTTTTACATCGCATTGATTTGCAGCTAAATCATGTGTTTTGCATGGATTTGATGCTAACTCGTTTGTTTCCCCAGCATTTGAAGCTATATCAGTTATATCGCAAGTATCTGATGCTAAATCATTTGTCTCGCATGGATTTGAAGCTAAACCTTCTACATCGCATTGATTTACAGCTAAATCATGTGATTCGCTTGGCTTTGAAGCTAACTCGTTAGTTTCGCCTGCATTCGAAGCAATATCAATGTATCGCAAGTATCTGAACCTAAATCATTTGTTTCGCATGGATTTGAAGTTAAGCCTTCTACTTCGCATGGATTTAAAGCTAAATGATGTGTATCGCATGGATTTTGAAGCTAACTCGTTTGATTCGTCTGCATTTGCAGCTATATCACTTATATCAAAAGTGTTTGAAGCTAAATCATTTGTTTCGCATGGATTTGAAGCTAAACCTTCTACATCGCATTGATTTGAAGCTAAATCATGTGTTGCGCTTGGATTTGAATCTATACCTTCTACATCGCATTGATTTGAAGCTAAATCATGTTTTTTTGGATTTGAAGATATAACTTCTACATCGCTTTGATTTGAAGCTAAATCATGTGTTTTGCATGGAGTTGATGCTAACTCGTTTGTTTCCCCTGCATTTGAAGCTGTATCACATATATCGCAAGTATCTTAAGCTAAATCATTTTTTTCGCATGGATTTGACGCTAAACCTTCTACATCGCATTGATTTGAAGCTAAATCATGTGTTGCGCTTGGATTTGAATCTATACCTTCTACATCGCATTGATTTGAAGCTAACTCATGTTTTTCGTTTTGATTTGAAGCTAAACCTTCATACATCGCATTGCTTTGCAGCTAAATCATGTGGTTCGCTTGGATTTGAAGCTATACCTTCTACATCGCTTTGATTTGAAGCTAAATCATGTGTTTTGCATGGTTTAGATGCTAACTCGTTTGTTTCCGCTGCATTTGAAGCTATATCAGTTATATCGCAAGTATCTGATGCTAAATCATTTGTTTCGAATGGATTTGATGCTAACTCGTTTTGTTTCCCCTGCATTTGATGCTATATCACTTATATCGTAAGTGTTTGAAGCTAAATCATTTGTTTCGTATGGATTTGAAGCTAAACCTTCTTCATCGTATCGATTTGAAGCTAAATGATATGTATCGCATGGATTTTGAAGCTATCCCGTTTCATTCGTCTGCATTTGCAGCTATATCACTTATATCACAAGTGTTTGAAGCTAAATCATTTGTTTCGCATGATTTGAAGTTTAACATTCTACATCGCATGATTTGAAGCTAAATCATGTGTTTCGCATGGATTTGAAGCTAACTCGTTAGTTGCGCCTGCATTTGAAGCAATATCAATGTATCGCAAGTATCTGAACCTAAATCATTTGTTTCGCATGGGATTTGAAGCTAAGCCTTCTACTTCGTATCGATTTGAAGCTAAATGATATGTATTGCATGGATTTTGAAGTTAATCCCTTTGATTCCTTTGCATTTGAAGCTATATCAGTTATATCGCAAGTATCTGATGCTAAATCATTTGTCTCGCATGGATTTGAAGCTAAACCTTCTACATCGCATTGATTTACAGCTAAATCATGTGATTCGCTTGGCTTTGAAGCTAACTCGTTTGTTTAGTCTGCATTTGAAGCTATATCACTTATATCCAAGTGTTTGAAGCTAAATCATGTGTTTCGCATGGATTTGAAGCTAACTTGTTAGTTTCGCCTGCATTTGAAGCAATAATCAATGTATCGCAAGTATCTGAACCTAAATCATTTGTTTCGCATGGATTTGATGCAAAACCTTCTACATCGCATTGATTTGAGGCTAAATCATGTGTGCGCTTGGATTTGAATCTATACCTTCTACATCGCATTGATTTGAAGCTAAATCATGTGTTTCGTTCGGATTTGAAGATATACATTCTACATCGCTTTGATTTGAAGCTAAATCATGTGTTTTGCATGGAATTGATGCTAACTCGTTCGTTTCCCCTGCATTTGAAGCTATTTTAGTTATATCGCAAGTATCTGATGCTAATCATGTGTCTCGCTTGGATTTGAAGCTAAACCTTTTACATCGCATTGATTTGCAGCTAAATCATGTGTTTTGCATGGATTTGATGCTAACTCGTTCGTTTCCCCTGCATTTGAAGCTATTTTAGTTATATCGCAAGTATCTGATGCTAAATCATGTGTCTCGCTTGATTTGAAGCTAAACTTTTACATCGCATTGATTTGCAGCTAAATCATGTGTTTTGCATGGATTTGATGATAACTCGTTTGTTTCCCCTGCATTGAAGCTATTTCAGTTATATCGCAAGTATCTGATGCTAAATCATTTTTTTCGCATGGATTTGAATATAAACCTTCTACATCGCATTGATTTGCAGCTAATCAAGTGGTGTCGCATGGATTGAAGCTAACTCGTTTGTTTCCCCTGCATTTGAAGCTATATCAGTTTATATCGCAAGTATCTGAGCTAAATCATTTCTTTCGCATGGATATGAAGCTCAACATTCTAGATCGCATTGATTTGAAACTAAATCATGTGTTTTGCATGGATTTTATGCTAACTCGTTTGTTTACCCTGCATTTGAAGCTATTTCAGTTATATCGCAAGTATCTGATGCTAAATCATTTGTTTCGCATGGATTTGGAGCTAACCTTCTACATGTATCGATTTGAAGCTAAATGATATGTATCGCATGGATTTTGAAACTATCCCGTTTGATTCGTCTGCATTTGCAGCTATATCACTTATATCACAAGTGTTTGAAGCTAAATCATTTGTTTCGCATGGATTTGAATCTATACCTTCTACATCGCATTGATTTGAAGCTAAATCATGTTTTTCGATTTGATTTGAAGCTAAACCTTCATACATCGCATTGCTTTGTAGCTAAATCATGTGGTTCGCTTGGATTTGAAGCTATACCTTCTACATCGCTTTGATTTGAAGCTAAATCATGTGTTTTGCATGGTTTAGATGCTAACTCGTTTGTTTCCGCTGCATTTGAAGCTATATCAGTTATATCGCAAGTATCTGATGCTAAATCATTTGTTTCGCATGGATTTGATGCTAACTCGTTTGTTTCCCCTGCATTTGATGCTATATCACTTATATCGTAAGTGTTTGAAGCTAAATCATTTGTTTCGTATGGATTTGAAGCTAAACCTTCTTCATCGTATCGATTTGAAGCTAAATGATATGTATCGCATGGATTTTGAAGCTATCCCGTTTCATTCGTCTGCATTTGCAGCTATATCACTTATATCACAAGTGTTTGAAGCTAAATCATTTGTTTCGCATGGATTTGAAGCTTAAACCTTCTACATCGCATTGTTTGAAGCTAAATCATGTGTTTTGCATGGATTTTCTGCTAACTCGTTTGTTTCCCCTGCATTTGAAGCTATATCAGTTATATCGCAAGTATCTGATGCTAAATCATTTGTCTCGCATGGATTTGAAGCTAAACCTTCTACATCGCATTGATTTAACAGCTAAATCATGTGATTCGCTTGGCTTTGAAGCTAACTCGTTAGTTTCGCCTGCATTCGAAGCAATATCAATGTATCGCAAGTATCTGAACCTAAATCATTTGTTTCGCATGGATTTGAAGTTAAACCTTCTACTTCGCATGGATTTGAAGTTAAATGATATGTATCGCATGGATTTTGAAGCTTCCCCGTTTGATCCGTCTGCAATTCCTGCTATATCACTTATATCCCAAGTGTTTGTAGGTAAATCATTTGTTTCGCATGGATTTGAAGTTAAACCATCTACATCGCATTGATTTGAAGCTAAATCATGTGTTGCGCTTGGATTTGAATCTATACCTTCTACATCGCATTGATTTGAAGCTAAATCATGTGTTTCGTTCGGATTTGAAGATATACATTCTACATCGCTTTGATTTGAAGCTAAATCATGTGTTTTGCATGGAATTGATGCTAACTCGTTCGTTTCCCCTGCATTTGAAGCTATTTTAGTTATATCGCAAGTATCTGATGCTAAATCATGTGTCTCGCTTGGATTTGAAGCTAACCTTTTACCATCGCATTGATTTGCAGCTAAATCATGTGTTTTGCATGGATTGATGCTAACTCGTTTGTTTCCCCTGCATTTGAAGCTATTTCAGTTATATCGCAAGTATCTGATGCTAAATCATTTGTCTCGCATGGATTTGAAGCTAAACCTTCTACATCGCATTGATTTGAAGCTAAATCATGTGTTGCGCTTGTTTTTGAATCTATACCTTCTACATCGCATTGATTTGAAGCTAAATCATGTGTTTCGTTTGGATTTGAAGATATACCTTGTACATCGCTTTGATTTGAAGCTAAATCATGTGTTTTGCATGGAATTGATGATAACTCGTTTGTTTCCCCTGCATTTGAAGCTATTTCAGTTATATCGCAAGTATCTGATGCTAAATCATTTTTTCCGCAATGGATTTGGAGCTAACCTTCTACCATGTATCGATTTGAAGCTAAATGATATGTATCGCATGGATTTTGAAAACTATCCCGTTTGATCGTTTGCATTTGCAGCTATATCACTTATATCACAAGTGTTTGAAGCTAAATCATTTGTTTCGCATGGATTGATGCTAAACCTCCTACATCGCATTGATTTGAGGCTAAATCATGTGTTGCGCTTGGATTTGAATCTATACCTTCTACATCGCATTGATTTGAAGCTAAATCATGATTTCGTTTGGATTTGAAGATATAACTTCTACAACGCTTTGATTGAAGCTAAATCATGTGTTTTGCATGGAGTTGATGCTCACTCGTTTGTTTCCCCTGCAATTTGAAACTATTTCGGTTATATCGCAAGTATCTGATGCTAAATCATTTGTTTCGCATGGATTTGAAGCTAAGCCTTCTACTTCGTATCGATTTGAAGTTAAATGATATGTATCGCATGGATTTTGAAGCTTCCACGTTTGATTCGTCTGCATTTCCTGCTATATCACTTATATCCCAAGTGTTTGTAGGTAAATCATTTGTTTCGCATGGATTTGAGGCTAAACCTTCTACATCGCATTGATTTGAAGCTAAATCATGTGTTTGTGCTTGGATTTGAATCTATAACTTCTACATCGCATTGATTTGAAGCTAAATCATGTGTTTCGTTTGGATTTGAAGATATACCTTGTACATCGCTTTGATTTGAAGCTAAATCATGTGTTTTGCATGGAATTGATGATAACTCGTTTGTTTCCCCTGCATTTGAAGCTATTTCAGTTATATCGCAAGTATCTGATGCTAAATCATTTTTTTCGCATGGATTTGAAGATAAACCTTCTACATCGCATTGATTTGCAGCTAAATCATGTGTGTCGCATGGATTTGAAGCTAACTCGTTTGTTTCCCCTGCATTTGAAGCTATATCAGTTATATCGCAAGTATCTGAAGCTAAATCATTTGTTTCGCATTGATTTGGTGCTAAACCTTCTACATGGTATCGATTTGAAGCTAAATGATATGTATCGCATGGATTTTGAAACTATCCCGTTTGATTCGTCTGCATTGCAGCTATATCACTTATTTCACAAGTGTTTGAAGCTAAATCATTTGTTTCGCATGGATTTGATGCTAAACCTTCTACATCGCATTGATTTGAAGCTAAATCATGTGTTGCGCTTGTTTTTGATCTATACCTTCTACATCGCATTGATTTGAAGCTAAATCATGTGTTTCGTTTGGATTTGAAGATATACCTTGTACATCGCTTTGATTTGAAGCTAAATCATGTGTTTTGCATGGAATTGATGATAACTCGTTTGTTTCCCTGCATTTGAAGCTATTTCAGTTATATCGCAAGTATCTGATGCTAAATCATTTTTCCGCATGGATTTGGAGCTAAACCTTCTACATGGTATCGATTGAAGCTAAATGATATGTATCGCATGGATTTTGAACTATCCCGTTTGATTCGTTTGCATTTGCAGCTATATCACTTATATCACAAGTGTTTGAAGCTAAATCATTTGTTTCGCATGGATTTGATGCTAAACCTCCTACATCGCATTGATTTGAGGCTAAATCATGTGTTGCGCTTGGATTTGAATCTATACCTTCTACATCGCATTGATTTGAAGCTAAATCATGATTTTCGTTTGGATTGAAGATATAACTTCTACAACGCTTTGATTGAAGCTAAATCATGTGTTTTGCATGGAGTTGATGCTCACTCGTTTGTTTCCCCTGCATTTGAAACTATTTCGGTTATATCGCAAGTATCTGATGCTAAATCATTTGTTTCGCATGATTTGAAGCTAAGCCTTCTACTTCGTATCGATTTGAAGTTAAATGATATGTATCGCATGGATTTTGAAGCTTCCACGTTTGATTCGTCTGCATTTCCTGCTATATCACTTATATCCCAAGTGTTTGTAGGTAAATCATTTGTTTCGCATTGATTTGAGGCTAAACCTTCTACATCGCATTGATTTGAAGCTAAATCATGTGTTGTGCTTGGATTTGAATCTATAACTTCTACATCGCATTGATTTGAAGCTAAATCATGTGTTTCGTTTGGATTTGAAGATATACCGTGTACATCGCTTTGATTTGAAGCTAAATCATGTGTTTTGCATGGCATTGATGATAACTCGTTTGTTTCCCTGCATTTGAAGCTATTTCAGTTATATCGCAAGTATCTGATGCTAAATCATTTTTTTCGCATGGATTTGAAGATAAACCTTCTACATCGCATTGATTTGCAGCTAAATCATGTGTGTCGCATGGATTTGAAGCTAACTCGTTTGTTTCCCCTGCATTTGAAGCTATATCAGTTATATCGCAAGTATCTGAAGCTAAATCATTTGTTTCCGCATTGATTTGGTGCTAAACCTTCTACATGGTATCGATTTGAAGCTAATGATATGTATCGCATGGATTTTGAAACTATCCCGTTTGATTCGTCTGCATTTGCAGCTATATCACTTATTTCACAGTGTTTGAAGCTAAATCATTTGTTTCGCATGGATTTTGATGCTAAACCTTCTACATCGCATTGATTTGAAGCTAAATCATGTGTTGCGCTTGGATTTGAATCTATACCTTCTACATCGCATTGATTTGAAGCTAAATCTATGTTTTTCGATTTTGATTGAAGCTAAACCTTCATACATTGCATTGCTTTGTAGCTAAATCATGTGGTTCGCTTGGATTTGAAGCTATACCTTCTACATCGCTTTGATTTGAAGCTAAATCATGTGTTTTTGCATGGTTTAGATGCTAACTCGTTCGTTTTCCCCTGCATTTGAAGCTATATCAGTTATATCGCAAGTATCTGATGCTAAATCATTTGTTTCGAATGGATTTGATGCTAACTCGTTTGTTTCCCCTGCATTTGAAGCTATTTCAGTTATATCGCAAGTATCTGATGCTAAATCATTTGTCTCGCATGGATTTGAAGCTAAACCTTCTACATCGCATTGATTTGAAGCTAAATCATGTGTTGCGCTTGTTTTTGAATCTATACCTTCTACATCGCATTGATTTGAAGCTAAATCATGTGTTTCGTTTGGATTTGAAGATATACCTTGTACATCGCTTTGATTTGAAGCTAAATCATGTGTTTTGCATGGAATTGATGATAACTCGTTTGTTTCCCCTGCATTTGAAGCTATTTCAGTTATATCGCAAGTATCTGATGCTAAATCATTTTTTCCGCATGGATTTGGAGCTAAACCTTCTACATGGTATCGATTTGAAGCTAAATGATATGTATCGCATGGATTTTGAAACTATCCCGTTTGATTCGTTTGCATTTGCAGCTATATCACTTATATCACAAGTGTTTGAAGCTAAATCATTTGTTTCGCATGGATTTGATGCTATAAACTCCTACATCGCATTGATTTGAGGCTAAATCATGTGTTTGCGCTTGGATTTGAATCTATACCTTCTACATCGCATTGATTTGAAGCTAATCATGATTTTCGTTTGGATTTGAAGATATAACTTCTACAACGCTTTGATTGAAGCTAAATCATGTGTTTTGCATGGAGTTGATGCTCACTCGTTTGTTTCCCCTGCATTTGAAACTATTTCGGTTATATCGCAAGTATCTGATGCTAAATCATTTGTTTCGCATGGATTTGAAGCTAAGCCTTCTACTTCGTATCGATTTGAAGTTAAATGATATGTATCGCATGGATTTTGAAGCTTCCACGTTTGATTCGTCTGCATTTCCTGCTATATCACTTATATCCCAAGTGTTTGTAGGTAAATCATTTGTTTCGCATGGATTTGAGGCTAAACCTTCTACATCGCATTGATTGAAGCTAAATCACGTGTTGTGCTTGGATTTGAATCTATAACTTCTACATCGCATTGATTTGAAGCTAAATCATGTGTTTCGTTTGGATTTGAAGATATACCTTGTACATCGCTTTGATTTGAAGCTAAATCATGTGTTTTGCATGGAATTGATGATAACTCGTTTGTTTCCCCTGCATTGAAGCTATTTCAGTTATATCGCAAGTATCTGATGCTAAATCATTTTTTCGCATGGATTTGAAGATAAACCTTCTACATCGCATTGATTTGCAGCTAAATCATGTGTGTCGCATGGATTTGAAGCTAACTCGTTTGTTTCCCCTGCATTTGAAGCTATATCAGTTATATCGCAAGTATCTGAAGCTAAATCATTTGTTTCGCATTGATTTGGTGCTAAACCTTCTACATGGTATCGATTTGAAGCTAAATGATATGTATCGCATGGATTTTGAAACTATCCCGTTTGATTCGTCTGCATTTGCAGCTATATCACTTATTTCACAAGTGTTTGAAGCTAAATCATTTGTTTCGCATGGATTTGATGCTAAACCTTCTACATCGCATTGATTTGAAGCTAAATCATGTGTTGCGCTTGGATTTGAATCTATAACCTTCTACATCGCATTGATTTGAAGCTAAATCATGTTTTTCGATTTGATTTGAAGCTAACCTTCATACATTGCATTGCTTTGTAGCTAAATCATGTGGTTCGCTTGGATTTGAAGCTATACCTTCTACATCGCTTTGATTTGAAGCTAAATCATGTGTTTGCATGGTTTAGATGCTACTCGTTCGTTTCCCCTGCATTTGAAGCTATATCAGTTATATCGCAAGTATCTGATGCTAAATCATTTGTTTCGAATGGATTTGATGCTAACTCGTTTGTTTCCCCTGCATTTGATGCTATATCACTTATATCGTAAGTGTTTGAAGCTAAATCATTTGTTTCGTATGGATTTGTAGCTAAACCTTCTTCATCGTATCGATTTGAAGCTAAATGATATGTATCGCATGGATTTTGAAGCTATCCCGTTTCATTCGTCTGCATTTGCAGCTATATCACTTATATCTCAAGTGTTTGAAGCTAAATCATTTGTTTCGCATGGATTTGAAGCTAAACCTTCTACATCGCATTGATTGAAGCTAAATCATGTGTTTTGCATGGATTTTCTGCTAACTCGTTTTGTTTCCCCTGCATTTGAAGCTATATCAGATATATCGCAAGTATCTGATGCTAAATCATTTGTCTCGCATGGATTTGAAGCTAACCTTCTACATCGCATTGATTTACAGCTAAATCATGTGATTCGCTTGGCTTTGAAGCTAACTCGTTAGTTTCGCCTGCATTCGAAGCAATATCAATGTATCGCAAGTATCTGAACCTAAATCATTTGTTTCGCATGGATTTGAAGTTAAGCCTTCTACTTCGCATGGATTTGAAGTTAAATGATATGTATCGCATGGATTTTGAAGCTTCCCGTTTGATCCGTCTGCAATTCCTGCTATATCACTTATATCCCAAGTGTTTGTAGGTAAATCATTTGTTTCGCATGGATTTGAAGTTAAACCATCTACATCGCATTGATTTGAAGCTAAATCATGTGTTGCGCTTGGATTTGAATCTATACCTTCTACATCGCATTGATTGAAGCTAAATCATGTGTTTCGTTCGGATTTGAAGATATACATTCTACATCGCTTTGATTTGAAGCTAAATCATGTGTTTTTGCATGGAATTGATGCTAACTCGTTCGTTTCCCCTGCATTTGAAGCTATTTTAGTTATATCGCAAGTATCTGATGCTAAATCATGTGTCTCGCTTGGATTTGAAGCTAAACCTTTTACATCGCATTGATTTGCAGCTAAATCATGTGTTTTGCATGGATTTGATGCTAACTCGTTCGTTTTCCCCTGCATTTGAAGCTATTTTAGTTATATCGCAAGTATCTGATGCTAAATCATGTGTCTCGCTTGATTTGAAGCTAAACCTTTTACATCGCATTGATTTGCAGCTAAATCATGTGTTTTGCATGGATTGATGATAACTCGTTTGTTTCCCCTGCATTTGAAGCTATTTCAGTTATATCGCAAGTATCTGATGATAAATCATTTTTTTCGCATGGATTTGAAGATAAACCTTCTACATCGCATTGATTTGCAGCTAAATCATGTGTGTGCGCATGGATTTGAAGCTAACTCGTTTGTTTCCCCTGCATTTGAAGCTATATCAGTTATATCGCAAGTATCTGAAGCTAAATCATTTCTTTCGCATGGATATGAAGCTCAACATTCTAGATCGCATTGATTTGAAACTAAATCATGTGTTTTGCATGGATTTTATGCTAACTCGTTTGTTTACCCTGCATTTGAAGCTATTTCAGTTATATCGCAAGTATCTGATGCTAAATCATTTGTTTCGCTATGGATTTGGAGCTAAACCTTCTACATGGTATCGATTTGAAGCTAAATGATATGTATCGCATGGATTTTGAAACTATCCCGTTTGATTCGTCTGCATTTGCAGCTATATCACTTATATCACAAGTGTTTGAAGCTAAATCATTTGTTTCGCATGGATTTGAATCTATACCTTCTACATCGCATTGATTTGAAGCTAAATCATGTTTTTCGATTTGATTTGAAGCTAAACCTTCATACATCGCATTGCTTTGTAGCTAAATCATGTGGTTCGCTTGGATTTGAAGCTATACCTTCTACATCGCTTTGATTTGAAGCTAAATCATGTGTTTTGCATGGTTTAGATGCTAACTCGTTTGTTTCCGCTGCATTTGAAGCTATATCAGTTATATCGCAAGTATCTGATGCTAAATCATTTGTTTCGCATGGATTTGATGCTAACTCGTTTGTTTCCCCTGCATTTGATGCTATATCACTTATATCGTAAGTGTTTGAAGCTAAATCATTTGTTTCGTATGGATTTGAGGCTAAACCTTCTTCATCGTATCGATTTGAAGCTAAATGATATGTATCGCATGGATTTTGAAGCTATCCCGTTTCATTCGTCTGCATTTGCAGCTATATCACTTATAACACAAGTGTTTGAAGCTAAATCATTTGTTTCGCATGGATTTGAAGCTAAACCTTCTACATCGCATTGATTTGAAGCTAAATCATGTGTTTTGCATGGATTTTCTGCTAACTCGTTTGTTTCCCCTGCATTTGAAGCTATATCAGTTATATCGCAAGTATCTGATGCTAAATCATTTGTCTCGCATGGATTTGAAGCTAAACCTTCTACATCGCATTGATTTACAGCTAAATCATGTGATTTGCTTGGCTTTGAAGCTAACTCGTTAGTTTCGCCTGCATTCGAAGCAATATCAATGTATCGCAAGTATCTGAACCTAAATCATTTGTTTCGCATGGATTTGAAGTTAAACCTTCTACTTCGCATGGATTTGAAGTTAAATGATATGTATCGCATGGATTTTGAAGCTTCCCCGTTTGATCCGTCTGCAATTCCTGCTATATCACTTATATCCCAAGTGTTTGTAGGTAAATCATTTGTTTCGCATGGATTTGAAGTTAAACCATCTACATCGCATTGATTTGAAGCTAAATCATGTGTTGCGCTTGGATTTGAATCTATACCTTCTACATCGCATTGATTTGAAGCTAAATCATGTGTTTCGTTCGGATTTGAAGATATACATTCTACATCGCTTTGATTTGAAGCTAAATCATGTGTTTTGCATGGAATTGATGCTAACTCGTTCGTTTCCCCTGCATTTGAAGCTATTTTAGTTATATCGCAAGTATCTGATGCTAAATCATGTGTCTCGCATGGATTTGAAGCTAAACCTTCTACATCGCATTGATTTGAAGCTAAATCATGTGTTGCGCTTGTTTTTGAATCTATACCTTCTACATCGCATTGATTTGAAGCTAAATCATGTGTTTCGTTTGGATTTGAAGATATACCTTGTACATCGCTTTGATTTGAAGCTAAATCATGTGTTTTGCATGGAATTGATGATAACTCGTTTGTTTCCCCTGCATTTGAAGCTATTTCAGTTATATCGCAAGTATCTGATGCTAAATCATTTTTTCCGCATGGATTTGGAGCTAAAACCTTCTACATGGTATCGATTTGAAGCTAAATGATATGTATCGCATGGATTTTGAAACTATCCCGTTTGATTCGTTTTGCATTTGCAGCTATATCACTTATATCACAAGTGTTTGAAGCTAAATCATTTGTTTTCGCATGGATTTGATGCTAAACCTCCTACATCGCATTGATTTGAAGCTAAATCATGTGTTGCGCTTGGATTTGAATCTATACCTTCTACATCGCATTGATTTGAAGCTAAATCATGTTTTTCGTTTTGATTTGAAGCTAAACCGTCATACATCGCATTGCTTTGTAGCTAAATCATGTGGTTCGCTTGGATTTGAAGCTATACCTTCTACATCGCTTTGATTGAAGCTAAATCATGTGTTTTGCATGGTTTAGATGCTAACTCGTTTGTTTCCGCTGCATTTGAAGCTATATCAGTTATATCGCAAGTATCTGATGCTAAATCATTTGTTTCGCATGGATTTGATGCTAACTCGTTTGTTTCCCCTGCATTTGATGCTATATCACTTATATCGTAAGTGTTTGAAGCTAAATCATTTGTTTCGTATGGATTTGAAGCTAAACCTTCTTCATCGTATCGATTTGAAGCTAAATGATATGTATCGCATGGAGTTTGAAGCTATCCCGTTTCATTCGTCTGCATTTGCAGCTATATCACTTATATCACAAGTGTTTGAAGCTAAATCATTTGTTTCGCATGGATTTGAAGCTAAACCTTCTACATCGCATTGATTTGAAGCTAAATCATGTGTTTTGCATGGATTTTCTTGCTAACTCGTTTGTTTCCCCTGCATTTGAAGCTATATCAGTTTATATCGCAAGTATCTGATGCTAAATCATTTGTCTCGCATGGATTTGAAGCTAAACCTTCTACATCGCATTGATTTACAGCTAAATCATGTGATTCGCTTGGCTTTGAAGCTAACTCGTTAGTTTCGCCTGCATTCGAAGCAATATCAATGTATCGCAAGTATCTGAACCTAAATCATTTGTTTCGCATGGATTTGAAGTTAAGCCTTCTACTTCGTATCGATTTGAAGTTAAATGATATATAACGCATGGATTTTGGAGTTTCACCGTTTGATCTTCTGCATTTCCTGCTATATCACTTATATCCCAAGTGTTTGTAGGTAAATCATTTGTTTCGCATGGATTTGAAGTTAAACCATCTAGATCGCATTGATTTGAAGCTAAATCATGTGTTGCGCTTGGATTTGAATCTATACCTTCTACATCGCATTGATTTGAAGCTAAATCATGTGTTTCGTTCGGATTTGAAGATATACATTCTACATCGCTTTGATTTGAAGCTAAATCATGTGTTTTGCATGGAATTGATGCTAACTCGTTCGTTTCCCCTGCATTTGAAGCTATTTTAGTTATATCGCAAGTATCTGATGCTAAATCATGTGTCTCGCTTGGATTTGAAGCTAAACCTTTTACATCGGATTGATTTGCAGCTAAATCATGTGTTTTGCATGGATTTGATGCTAACTCGTTTGTTTCCCCTGCATTTGAAGCTATATCAGTTATATCGCAAGTATCTGATGATAAATCATTTGTTTCGCATGGATTTGAAGCTAATCCTCCTACATCGCTTTGATTTGAAGCTAAATCATGTGTTTTGCATGGAATTGATGCTAACTCGTTCGTTTCCCCTGCATTTGAAGCTATATCAGTTATATCGCAAGTATCTGATGCTAAATCATTTGTTTCGAATGGATTTGATGCTAACTCGTTTGTTTCCCCCTGCATTTGATGCTATATCACTTATATCGTAAGTGTTTGAAGCTAAATCATTTGTTTCGTATGGATTTGAAGCTAAACCTTCTTCATCGTATCGATTTGAAGCTAAATGATATGTATCGCATGGATTTTGAAGCTATCCCGTTTCATTCGTCTGCATTTGCAGCTATATCACTTATATAACAAGTCTTTGAAGCTAAATCATTTGTTTCGCATGGATTTAAAGCTAAACCTTCTACATCGCATTGATTTGAAGCTAAATCATGTGTTTTGCAAGGATTTTATGCTAACTCGTTTGTTTCCCCTGCATTTGAAGCTATATCAGTTATATCGCAAGTATCTGATGCTAAATCATTTGTCTCGCATGGATTTGAAGCTAAACCTTCTACATCGCATTGATTTGAAGCAAAATCATTTGTTTCGCATGGATTTGAAGCTAACTCGATCGTTTCGCCTGCATTTGATGCTATATCACTTATATCGTAAGTGTTTGAAGCTAAATCATTTGTTTCGCATGGATTTGAAGCTAAACCTTCTACATCGCATTGATTTGCAGCTAAATCATGAGTTTTGCATGCAATTGATGCTAACTCGTTTGTTTCCCCTGCATTCGAAGCTATTTCGGTTATATCGCAAGTATCTGATGCTAAATCATTTGTCTCGCATGGATTTGAAGCTAAACCTTCTACATCGCATTGATTTGCAAGCTAAATCATGTGTATCGCATCTAATTGATGCTAACTCGTTTGTTTCCCCTGCATTTGAAGCTATTTCAGATATATCGCATGTATCTGATGCTAAATCATTTGTTTCGCATGGATTTGAAGCTAAGCCTTCTACTTCGTATCGATTTGAAGTTAAATGATATGTATCGCATGGATTTTGAAGCTTCCCCGTTTGATTCGTCTGAATTTCCTGCTATATCACTAATATACCAAGTGTTTGTAGGTAAATCATTTGTTTCGCATGGATTGAGGCTAAACCTTCTACATCGCATTGATTTGAAGCTAAATCATGTGTTGCGCTTGGATTTGAATCTATAACTTCTACATCGCATTCATTTGAAGCTAAATCATGTGGTTCTTTTTGGATTTGAAGATATACCTTCTACATCGCTTTGATTTGAAGCTAAATCATGTGTTTTGCATGGAATTGATGCTAACTCGTTTGTTTCCCCTGCATTTGAAGCTATTTCGGTTATATTGCAAGTATCTGATACTAAATCATTTGTCTCGCACGGATTTGAAGATAAACCTTCTACATCGCATTGATTTGAAGCTAAATCATGTGTTGCGCGTGGATTTGAATCTATACCTTCTACATCGCATTGATTTGAAGCTAAATCATGTGTTTCGTTTGGATTGGAAGATATACCTTCTACATCGCTTTGATTTGAAGCTAAATCATGTGTTTTGCATGGTTTAGATGCTAACTCGTTTGTTTCCGCTGCATTTGAAGCTATATCAGTTATATCGCAAGTATCTGATGCTAAATCATTTGTTTCGCATGGATTTGAAGCAAAACCTTCTACATCGCATTGATTTACAGCTAAATCATGTGTTTCGCATGGATTTGAAGCTAACTCGATCGTTTCGCCTGCATTTGATGCTATATCACTTATATCGTAAGTGTTTGAAGCTAAATCATTTGTTTCGCATGGATTTGAAGCTAAACCTTCTACATCGCATTGATTTGCAGCTAAATCATGTGTTTTGCATGCAATTGATGCTAACTCGTTTGTTTCCCCTGCATTTGAAGCTATTTCAGATATATCGCATGTATCTGATGCTAAATCATTTGTTTCGCATGGATTTGAAGCTAAGCCTTCTACTTCGTATCGATTTGAAGTTAAATGATATGTATCGCATGGATTTTGAAGCTTCCCCGTTTGATTCGTCTGAATTTCCTGCTATATCACTAATATACCAAGTGTTTGTAGGTAAATCATTTGTTTCGCATGGATTTGAGGCTAAACCTTCTACATCGCATTGATTTGAAGCTAAATCATGTGTTGCGCTTGGATTTGAATCTATAACTTCTACATCGCATTCATTTGAAGCTAAATCATGTGGTTCTTTTGGATTTGAAGATATACCTTCTACATCGCTTTGATTTGAAGCTAAATCATGTGTTTTGCATGGAATTGATGCTAACTCGTTTGTTTCCCCTGCATTTGAAGCTATTTCGGTTATATTGCAAGTATCTGATACTAAATCATTTGTCTCGCACGGATTTGAAGATAAACCTTCTACATCGCATTGATTTGAAGCTAAATCATGTGTTGCGCGTGGATTTGAATCTATACCTTCTACATCGCATTGATTTGAAGCTAAATCATGTGTTTCGTTTGGATTGGAAGATATACCTTCTACATCGCTTTGATTTGAAGCTAAATCATGTGTTTTGCATGGAATTGATGCTAACTCGTTTGTTTCCCCTGCATTTGAAGCTATTTCAGTTATGTCGCAAGTATCTGATGCAAAATCATTTGTTTCGCATGGATTGAAGCTGAACCTTCTACATCGCATTGATTTGCAGCTAAATAATGCGTTTCGCATGGATTTGAAGCTAACTCGTTTGTTTCCCCTGCACTTGAAGCTATATCAGTTATATCGCAAGTATCTGATGCTAAATCATTTGTTTCGCATGGATTTGAAGCTAAACCTTCTACATCGCATTGATTTGCATCTAAATCATGTGTTTCGCATGGATTTGAAGCTAACTCGTTTGTTTCCCCTGCATTTGAAGCTATATCAGTTATATCGCAAGTATCTGATGCTAAATCATTTGTTTCGCATGGATTTGAAGCTAAATCTTCTACATCGCATTGATTTGCAGCTAAATCATGTGTTTTGCATGGAATTGATGCTAACTCGTTTGTTTCCCCTGCATTTGAAGCTATTTCGGTTATATCGCAAGTATCTGATGCTAAATCATTTGTCTCGCATGGATTTGAAGCTAAACCTTCTACACCGCATTGATTTGCAGCTAAATCATGTGTATCGCATCTAATTGATGCTAACTCGTTTGTTTCCCCTGCATTTGAAGCTATTTCAGATATATCGCATGTATCTGATGCTAAATCATTTGTTTCGCATGGATTTGAAGCTAAGCCTTCTACTTCGTATCGATTTGAAGTTAAATGATATGTATCGCATGGATTTTGAAGCTTCCCCGTTTGATTCGTCTGAATTTACTGCTATATCACTAACATACCAAGTGTTTGTTGGTAAATCATTTGTTTCGCATGGATTTGAGGCTAAACCTTCTACATCGCATTGATTTGAAGCTAAATCATGTGTTGCGCTTGGATTTGAATCTATAACTTCTACATCGCATTCATTTGAAGCTAAATCATGTGGTTCTTTTGGATTTGAAGATATACCTTCTACATCGCTTTGATTTGAAGCTAAATCATGTGTTTCGTTTGGATTGGAAGATATACCTTCTACATCGCTTTGATTTGAAGCTAAATCATGTGTTTTGCATGGAATTGATGCTAACTCGTTTGTTTCCCCTGCATTTGAAGCTATTTCAGTTATGTCGCAAGTATCTGATGCTAAATCATTTGTTTCGCATGGATTGAAGCTGAACCTTCTACATCGCATTGATTTGCATCTAAATCATGCGTTTCGCATGGATTTGAAGCTAACTCGTTTGTTTCCCCTGCACTTGAAGCTATATCAGTTATATCGCAAGTATCTGATGCTAAATCATTTGTTTCGCATGGATTTGAAGCTAAACCTTCTACATCGCATTGATTTGCATCTAAATCATGTGTTTCGCATGGATTTGAAGCTAACTCGTTTGTTTCCCCTGCATTTGAAGCTATATCAGATATATCGCAAGTATCTGATGCTAAATCATTTGTTTCGCATGGATTTGAAGCTAAATCTTCTACATCGCATTGATTTGCAGCTAAATCATGTGTTTTGCATGGAATTGATGCTAACTCGTTTGTTTCCCCTGCATTTGAAGCTATTTCGGTTATATCGCAAGTATCTGATGCTAAATCATTTGTCTCGCATGGATTTGAAGCTAAACCTTCTACACCGCATTGATTTGCAGCTAAATCATGTTTATCGCATCTAATTCATGCTAACTCGTTTGTTTCCCCTGCATTTGATGCTATATCACTTATATCGTAAGTGTTTGAAGCTAAATCATTTGTTTCGCATGGATTTGAAGCTAAACCTTCTACATCGCATTGATTTGCAGCTAAATCATGAGTTTTGCATGCAATTGATGCTAACTCGTTTGTTTCCCCTGCATTTGAAGCTATATCAGTTATATCGCAAGTATCTGATGCTAAATCATTTGCTTCGCATGGATTTGAAGCTAAACCTTCTACATCGCATTGATTTGCATCTAAATCATGTGTTTCGCATGGATTTGAAGCTAACTCGTTTGTTTCCCCTGCATTTGAAGCTATATCAGTTATATCGCAAGTACATGTTGCTAAATTATTTGTTTCGCATGGATTTGAAGCTAAACCTTCTACATCGCATGTATCTGATGCTAAATCATTTGTTTCGCATGGATTTGAAGCTAAGCCTTCTACTTCGTATCGATTTGAAGTTAAATGATATGTATCGCATGGATTTTGAAGCTTCCCCGTTTGATTCGTCTGAATTTCCTGCTATATCACTAATATACCAAGTGTTTGTAGGTAAATCATTTGTTTCGTTTGGATTGGAAGATATACCTTCTACATCGCTTTGATTTGAAGCTAAATCATGTGTTTTGCATGGAATTGATGCTAACTCGTTTGTTTCCCCTGCATTTGAAGCTATTTCAGTTATGTCGCAAGTATCTGATGCTAAATCATTTGTTTCGCATGGATTGAAGCTGAACCTTCTACATCGCATTGATTTGCATCTAAATCATGCGTTTCGCATGGATTTGAAGCTAACTCGTTTGTTTCCCCTGCACTTGAAGCTATATCAGTTATATCGCAAGTATCTGATGCTAAATCATTTGTTTCGCATGGATTTGAAGCTAAACCTTCTACATCGCATTGATTTGCATCTAAATCATGTGTTTCGCATGGATTTGAAGCTAACTCGTTTGTTTCCCCTGCATTTGAAGCTATATCAGTTATATCGCAAGTATCTGATGCTAAATCATTTGTTTCGCATGGATTTGAAGCTAAATCTTCTACATCGCATTGATTTGCAGCTAAATCATGTGTTTTGCATGGAATTGATGCTAACTCGTTTGTTTCCCCTGCATTTGAAGCTATTTCGGTTATATCGCAAGTATCTGATGCTAAATCATTTGTCTCGCATGGATTTGAAGCTAAACCTTCTACACCGCATTGATTTGCAGCTAAATCATGTGTATCGCATCTAATTCATGCTAACTCGTTTGTTTCCCCTGCATTTGATGCTATATCACTTATATCGTAAGTGTTTGAAGCTAAATCATTTGTTTCGCATGGATTTGAAGCTAAACCTTCTACATCGCATTGATTTGCAGCTAAATCATGCGTTTCGCATGGATTTGAAGCTAACTCGTTTGTTTCCCCTGCATTTGAAGCTATATCAGTTATATCGCAAGTATCTGATGCTAAATCATTTGCTTCGCATGGATTTGAAGCTAAACCTTCTACATCGCATTGATTTGCATCTAAATCATGTGTTTCGCATGGATTTGAAGCTAACTCGTTTGTTTCCCCTGCATTTGAAGCTATATCAGTTATATCGCAAGTACATGTTGCTAAATTATTTGTTTCGCATGGATTTGAAGCTAAACCTTCTACATCGCATGTATCTGATGCTAAATCATTTGTTTCGCATGGATTTGAAGCTAAGCCTTCTACTTCGTATCGATTTGAAGTTAAATGATATGTATCGCATGGATTTTGAAGCTTCCCCGTTTGATTCGTCTGAATTTCCTGCTATATCACTAATATACCAAGTGTTTGTAGGTAAATCATTTGTTTCGCATGGATTTGAGGCTAAACCTTCTACATCGCATTGATTTGAAGCTAAATCATGTGTTGCGCTTGGATTTGAATCTATAACTTCTACATCGCATTCATTTGAAGCTAAATCATGTGGTTCTTTTGGATTTGAAGATATACCTTCTACATCGCTTTGATTTGAAGCTAAATCATGTGTTTTGCATGGAATTGATGCTAACTCGTTTGTTTCCCCTGCATTTGAAGCTATTTCGGTTATATTGCAAGTATCTGATACTAAATCATTTGTCTCGCACGGATTTGAAGATAAACCTTCTACATCGCATTGATTTGAAGCTAAATCATGTGTTGCGCGTGGATTTGAATCTATACCTTCTACATCGCATTGATTTGAAGCTAAATCATGTGTTTCGTTTGGATTGGAAGATATACCTTCTACATCGCTTTGATTTGAAGCTAAATCATGTGTTTTGCATGGAATTGATGCTAACTCGTTTGTTTCCCCTGCATTTGAAGCTATTTCAGTTATGTCGCAAGTATCTGATGCTAAATCATTTGTTTCGCATGGATTGAAGCTGAACCTTCTACATCGCATTGATTTGCAGCTAAATAATGCGTTTCGCATGGATTTGAAGCTAACTCGTTTGTTTCCCCTGCACTTGAAGCTATATCAGTTATATCGCAAGTATCTGATGCTAAATCATTTGTTTCGCATGGATTTGAAGCTAAACCTTCTACATCGCATTGATTTGCATCTAAATCATGTGTTTCGCATGGATTTGAAGCTAACTCGTTTGTTTCCCCTGCATTTGAAGCTATATCAGTTATATCGCAAGTATCTGATGCTAAATCATTTGTTTCGCATGGATTTGAAGCTAAATCTTCTACATCGCATTGATTTGCAGCTAAATCATGTGTTTTGCATGGAATTGATGCTAACTCGTTTGTTTCCCCTGCATTTGAAGCTATTTCGGTTATATCGCAAGTATCTGATGCTAAATCATTTGTCTCGCATGGATTTGAAGCTAAACCTTCTACACCGCATTGATTTGCAGCTAAATCATGTGTATCGCATCTAATTGATGCTAACTCGTTTGTTTCCCCTGCATTTGAAGCTATTTCAGATATATCGCATGTATCTGATGCTAAATCATTTGTTTCGCATGGATTTGAAGCTAAGCCTTCTACTTCGTATCGATTTGAAGTTAAATGATATGTATCGCATGGATTTTGAAGCTTCCCCGTTTGATTCGTCTGAATTTACTGCTATATCACTAACATACCAAGTGTTTGTTGGTAAATCATTTGTTTCGCATGGATTTGAGGCTAAACCTTCTACATCGCATTGATTTGAAGCTAAATCATGTGTTGCGCTTGGATTTGAATCTATAACTTCTACATCGCATTCATTTGAAGCTAAATCATGTGGTTCTTTTGGATTTGAAGATATACCTTCTACATCGCTTTGATTTGAAGCTAAATCATGTGTTTTGCATGGAATTGATGCTAACTCGTTTGTTTCCCCTGCATTTGAAGCTATTTCGGTTATATCGCAAGTATCTGATACTAAATCATTTGTCTCGCATGGATTTGAAGATAAACCTTCTACATCGCATTGATTTGAAGCTAAATCATGTGTTGCGCGTGGATTTGAATCTATACCTTCTACATCGCATTGATTTGAAGCTAAATCATGTGTTTCGTTTGGATTTGAAGATATACCTTCTACATCGCTTTGATTTGAAGCTAAATCATGTGTTTTGCATGGAATTGATGCTAACTCGTTTGTTTCCCCTGCATTTGAAGCTCTTTCAGTTATGTCGCAAGTATCTGATGCTAAATCATTTGTTTCGCATGGATTGAAGCTAAACCTTCTACATCGCATTGATTTGCATCTAAATCATGTGTTTCGCATGGATTTGAAGCTAACTCGTTTGTTTCCCCTGCATTTGAAGCTATATCAGTTATATCGCAAGTATCTGATGCTAAATCATTTGTTTCGCATGGATTTGAAGCTAAATCTTCTACATCGCATTGATTTGCAGCTAAATCATGTGTTTTGCATGGAATTGATGCTAACTCGTTTGTTTCCCCTGCATTTGAAGCAATTTCGGTTATATCGCAAGTATCTGATGCTAAATCATTTGTCTCGCATGGATTTGAAGCTAAACCTTCTACATCGCATTGATTTGCAGCTAAATCATGTGTATCGCATCTAATTCATGCTAACTCGTTTGTTTCCCCTGCATTTGAAGCTATATCAGTTATATCGCAAGTACATGTTGCTAAATCATTTGTTTCGCATGGATTTGAAGCTAAACCTTCTACATCGCATGTATCTGATGCTAAATCATTTGTTTCGCATGGATTTGAAGCTAAGCCTTCTACTTCGTATCGATTTGAAGTTAAATGATATGTATCGCATGGATTTTGAAGCTTCCCCGTTTGATTCGTCTGAATTTCCTGCTATATCACTAATATACCAAGTGTTTGTAGGTAAATCATTTGTTTCGCATGGATTTGAGGCTAAACCTTCTACATCGCATTGATTTGAAGCTAAATCATGTGTTGCGCTTGGATTTGAATCTATAACTTCTACATCGCATTCATTTGAAGCTAAATCATGTGGTTCTTTTGGATTTGAAGATATACCTTCTACATCGCTTTGATTTGAAGCTAAATCATGTGTTTCGTTTGGATTTGAAGATATACCTTCTACATCGCTTTGATTTGAAGCTAAATCATGTGTTTTGCATGGAATTGATGCTAACTCGTTTGTTTCCCCTGCATTTGAAGCTATTTCAGTTATGTCGCAAGTATCTGATGCTAAATCATTTGTTTCGCATGGATTTGAAGCTAAACCTTCTACATCGCATTGATTTGCATCTAAATCATGTGTTTCGCATGGATTTGAAGCTAACTCGTTCGTTTCGCCTGCATTTGCAGCTATATCACTTACATCACAAGTGTTTGAAGCTAAATCATTTGTTTCGCATGGATTTGAAGCTAAACCTTCTACATCGCATTGATTTGAAGCTAAATCATGTGTTTTGCATGGATTTTATGCTAACTCGTTTGTTTCCCCTGCATTTGAAGCTATATCAGTTATATCGCAAGTATCTGATGCTAAATCATTTGTTTCGCATGCATTTGAAGCTAAACCTTCTACATCGCATTGATTTACAGCTAAATCATGTGTTTCGCATGGATTTGCAGCTAACTCGTTCGTTTCGCCTGCATTTGATGCTATATCACTTATATCGTAAGTGTTTGAAGCTAAATCATTTGTTTCGCATGGATTTGAAGCTAAACCTTCTACATCGCATTGATTTACAGCTAAATCATGTGTGTCGCATGGATTTGAAGCTAACTCGTTTGTTTCCCCTGCATTTGAAGCTATATCAGTTATATCGTAAGTATCTGATGCTAAATCATTTGTTTCGCATGGATTTGAAGCTAAACCTTCTACATCGCATTGATTTGCATCTAAATCATGTGTTTCGCATGGATTTGAAGCTAACTCGTTCGTTTCGCCTGCATTTGCAGCTATATCACTTACATCACAAGTGTTTGAAGCTAAATCATTTGTTTCGCATGGATTTGAAGCTAAACCTTCTACATCGCATTGATTTGAAGCTAAATCATGTGTTTTGCATGGATTTTATGCTAACTCGTTTGTTTCCCCTGCATTTGAAGCTATATCAGTTATATCGCAAGTATATGATGCTAAATCATTTGTTTCGCATGGATTTGAAGCTAAACCTTCTACATCGCATTGATTTGCATCTAAATCATGTGTTTCGCATGGATTTGAAGCAAACTCGTTCGTTTCGCCTGCATTTGAAGCTATATCACTTATATCGCAAGTGTTTGAAGCTAAATCATTTGTTTCGCATGGATTTGAAGCTAAACCTTCTACATCGCATTGATTTGAAGCTAAATCATGTGTTTCGCATGGATTTGAAGCTAACTCGTTTGTTTCCCCTGCATTTGAAGCTATATCAGTTATATCGCAAGTATCTGATGCTAAATCATTTGTTTCGCATGGATTTGAAGCTAAATCTTCTACATCGCATTGATTTGCAGCTAAATCATGTGTTTTGCATGGAATTGATGCTAACTCGTTTGTTTCCCCTGCATTTGAAGCTATTTCGGTTATATCGCAAGTATCTGATGCTAAATCATTTGTCTCGCATGGATTTGAAGCTAAACCTTCTACATCGCATTGATTTGCAGCTAAATCATGTGTATCGCATCTAATTGATGCTAACTCGTTTGTTTCCCCTGCATTTGAAGCTATATCAGTTATATCGCAAGTACATGTTGCTAAATCATTTGTTTCGCATGGATTTGAAGCTAAACCTTCTACATCGCATTGATTTGCATCTAAATCATGTGTTTCGCATGGTTTGAAGTTAACTCGTTCGTTTCGCCTGCATTTGAAGCTATATCACTTATATCGCAAGTGTTTGAAGCTAAATCATCTGTTTCGAATGGATTTGAAGCTAAACCTTCTACATCGCATTGATTTGAAGCTAAATCATTTGTTTCGCATGGATTTGAAGCTACACCTTCTACATCGCATTGATTTGCAGCTAAATCATGTGTTTCGCATGGATTTGAAGCTAACTCGGTCGTTTGGCCTGCATTTGAAGCTGTTTCAGTTATATCGCAAGTATCTGAAGCTAAAACATTTGTTCCGTATAGATTTGAAGTTTAACCTTCTACATCGCATTGATTTGAAGCTGAATCATGTATTTTGCATGGATTTGAAGCTAACTCGTTAGTTTCGCCTGCATTTGATGCAATATCAATGTATCGCAAGTATCTGAACCTAAATCATTTGTTTCGCATGGATTTGAAGCTAAACCTTCTACATCGCATTGATTTGCAGCTAAATCATGCGTTTCGCATGGATTTGAAGCTAACTCGTTTGTTTCCCCTGCATTTGAAGCTATATCAGTTATATCGTAAGTATCTGATGCTAAATCATTTGTTTCGCATGGATTTGAAGCTAAACCTTCTACATCGCATTGATTTGCATCTAAATCATGTGTTTCGCATGGATTTGAAGCTAACTCGTTCGTTTCGCCTGCATTTGCAGCTATATCACTTACATCACAAGTGTTTGAAGCTAAATCATTTGTTTCGCATGGATTTGAAGCTAAACCTTCTACATCGCATTGATTTGAAGCTAAATCATGTGTTTTGCATGGATTTTATGCTAACTCGTTTGTTTCCCCTGCATTTGAAGCTATATCAGTTATATCGCAAGTATCTGATGCTAAATCATTTGTTTCGCATGCATTTGAAGCTAAACCTTCTACATCGCATTGATTTACAGCTAAATCATGTGTTTCGCATGGATTTGAAGCTAACTCGTTCGTTTCGCCTGCATTTGATGCTATATCACTTATATCGTAAGTGTTTGAAGCTAAATCATTTGTTTCGCATGGATTTGAAGCTAAACCTTCTACATCGCATTGATTTGCAGCTAAATCATGTGTGTCGCATGGATTTGAAGCTAACTCGTTTGTTTCCCCTGCATTTGAAGCTATATCAGTTATATCGTAAGTATCTGATGCTAAATCATTTGTTTCGCATGGATTTGAAGCTAAACCTTCTACATCGCATTGATTTGCATCTAAATCATGTGTTTCGCATGGATTTGAAGCTAACTCGTTCGTTTCGCCTGCATTTGCAGCTATATCACTTACATCACAAGTGTTTGAAGCTAAATCATTTGTTTCGCATGGATTTGAAGCTAAACCTTCTACATCGCATTGATTTGAAGCTAAATCATGTGTTTTGCATGGATTTTATGCTAACTCGTTTGTTTCCCCTGCATTTGAAGCTATATCAGTTATATCGCAAGTATCTGATGCTAAATCATTTGTTTCGCATGCATTTGAAGCTAAACCTTCTACATCGCATTGATTTACAGCTAAATCATGTGTTTCGCATGGATTTGAAGCTAACTCGTTCGTTTCGCCTGCATTTGATGCTATATCACTTATATCGTAAGTGTTTGAAGCTAAATCATTTGTTTCGCATGGATTTGAAGCTAAACCTTCTACATCGCATTGATTTGCAGCTAAATCATGTGTGTCGCATGGATTTGAAGCTAACTCGTTTGTTTCCCCTGCATTTGAAGCTATATCAGTTATATCGTAAGTATCTGATGCTAAATCATTTGTTTCGCATGGATTTGAAGCTAAACCTTCTACATCGCATTGATTTGCATCTAAATCATGTGTTTCGTTTGGATTTGAAGATATACCTTCTACATCGCTTTGATTTGAAGCTAAGTCATGTGTTTTGCATGGAATTGATGCTAACTCGTTTGTTTCCCCTGCATTTGAAGCTATTTCGGTTATATCGCAAATATCTGATGCTAAATCATTTGTCTCGCATGGATTTGAAGCTAAACCTTCTTCATCGCATTGATTTGAATCTAAATCATGTGTTGCGCTTGGATTTGAATCTATACCTTTTACATCGCATTCATTTGAAGCTAAATCATGTGTTTCGTTTGGATTTGAAGCTAAACCTTCTACATCGCATTGATTTGCATCTAAATCATGTGTTTCGCATGGATTTGAAGTAAACTCGTTCGTTTCGCCTGCATTTGAAGCTATACCACTTATATCGCAAGTGTTTGAAGCTAAATCATTTGTTTCGCATGGATTTGAAGATAAACCTTCTACATCGCATTGATTTGAAGCTAAATCATTTATTTCGCATGGATTTGAAGCTATACCTTCTACATCGCATTGATTTGCAGCTAAATCATGTGTTTCGCATGGATTTGAAGCTAACTCGGTCGTTTCGCCTGCATTTGAAGCTATTTCAGTTATATCGCAAGTATCTGAAGCTAAATCATTTGTTTCGTATAGCTTTGAAGTTTAACCTTCTACATCGCATTGATTTGAAGCTAAATCATGTGTTTCGCTTGGATTTGAAGCTAAACCTTCTACATCGCATTGATTTGCAGCTAAATCATGTGTGTCGCATGGATTTGAAGCTAACTCGTTTGTTTCCCCTGCATTTGAAGCTATATCAGTTATATCGTAAGTATCTGATGCTAAATCATTTGATTCGCATGGATTTGAAGCTAAACCTTCTACATCGCATTGATTTGCATCTAAATCATGTGTTTCGCATGGATTTGAGGCTAACTCGTTCGTTTCGCCTGCATTTGCAGCTATATCACTTACATCACAAGTGTTTGAAGCTAAATCATTTGTTTCGCATGGATTTGAAGCTAAACCTTCTACATCGCATTGATTTGAAGCTAAATCATGTGTTTTGCATGGATTTTATGCTAACTCGTTTGTTTCCCCTGCATTTGAAGCTATATCAGTTATATCGCAAGTATATGATGCTAAATCATTTGTTTCGCATGGATTTGAAGCTAAACCTTCTACATCGCATTGATTTGCATCTAAATCATGTGTTTCGCATGGATTTGAAGTAAACTCGTTCGTTTCGCCTGCATTTGAAGCTATATCACTTATATCGCAAGTGTTTGAAGCTAAATCATTTGTTTCGCATGGATTTGAAGCTAAACCTTCTACATCGCATTGATTTGAAGCTAAATCATTTGTTTCGCATGGATTTGAAGCTATACCTTCTACATCGCATTGATTTGCAGCTAAATCATGTGTTTCGCATGGATTTGAAGCTAACTCGGTCGTTTCGCCTGCATTTGAAGCTATTTCAGTTATATCGCAAGTATCTGAAGCTAAATCATTTGTTTCGTATAGATTGAAGTTTAACCTTCTACATCGCATTGATTTGAAGCTAAATCATGTGTTTCGCTTGGATTTGAAGCTAAACCTTCTACATCGCATTGATTTGCAGCTAAATCATGTGTGTCGCATGGATTTGAAGCTAACTCGTTTGTTTCCCCTGCATTTGAAGCTATATCAGTTATATCGTAAGTATCTGATGCTAAATCATTTGTCTCGCATGGATTTGAAGCTAAACCTTCTTCATCGCATTGATTTGAATCTAAATCATGTGTTGCGCTTGGATTTGAATCTATACCTTTTACATCGCATTCATTTGAAGCTAAATCATGTGTTTCGTTTGGATTTGAAGCTAAACCTTCTACATCGCATTGATTTGCAGCTAAATCATGTGTTTCGCATGGAATTGATGCTAACTCGTTTGTTTCCCCTGCATTTGAAGCTATTTCAGTTATATCGCAAGTATCTGATGCTAAATCATTTGTTTCGCATGGATTTGAAGATAAACCTTCTACATCGCATTAATTTGCAGCTAAATCATGTGTTTCGCATGGAATTGATGCTAACTCGTTTGTTTCCCCTGCATTTGAAGCTATTTCAGTTATATCGCAAGTATCTGATGCTAAATCATTTGTTTCGCATGGATTTGAAGATAAACCTTCTACATCGCATTGATTTGAAGCTAAATCATGTGTTGCGCTTGGATTTGAATCTATACCTTCTACATCGCTTTGATTTGAAGCTAAATCATGTGTTTTGCATGGAATTGATGCTAACTCGTTTGTTTCCCCTGCATTTGATGCTATATCACTTATATCACAAGTATTTGATGCTAAATCATTTGTTTCGCATGGATTTGAAGCTAAACCTTCTACATCGTATCGATTTGAAGCAAAATGATATGTATCACATGGATTTTGAAGCTACCCCATTTGATTCGTCTGCATTTGCAGCTATATCACTTATATCACAAGTGTTTGAAGCTAAATCATTTGTGTCGCATGGATTTGAAGCTAAACATTCTACATCGCATTGATTTGAAGCATATCGTGTGATTCGCTTGGATTTGATGCTAACTCGTTTGTTTGGCCTGCATTTGATGCTATATCACTTATATCACAAGTGTTTGATGCTAAATCATTCGTTTCGCATGGATTTGAAGCTAAACCTTCTACTTCGTATCGATTTCAAGCAAAATGATATGTATCACATGGATTTTGAAGCTACCCCATTTAATTCGTCTGCATTTACAGCTATATCGCTTATATCACAAGTGTTTGAAGCTAAATCATTTGTTTCGCAGGGATTTGAAGCTAAACCTTCTACACCATATCGATTTGAAGCTAAATGATATGTATCACATGGATTTTGAAGCTATCCCATTTGATTCGTCTGCATTTGCAGCTATATCACTTATATCACAAGTGTTTGAAGCTAAATCATTTGTTTCGCACGGATTTGAATCTAAACCTTCTACATCGCATTGATTTGAAGCTAAATCATGTGTTTCGCTTGGATTTGAAGCTATACCTTCTACATCGCATTGATTTGAAGCATATCGTGTGATTCGCTTGGATTTGATGCTAACTCGTTTGTTTGGCCTGCATTTGATGCTATATCACTTATATCACAAGTGTTTGATGCTAAATCATTCGTTTCGCATGGATTTGAAGCTAAACCTTCTACTTCGAATCGATTTGAAGCAAAATGATATGCATCGCATTTATTTTGTAGCTACCCCGTTTGATTCGTCTGCATTTGCAGCTATATCACTTATATTACATGTGCTTGAATCTAAATCATTTGTTTTGCATGGATTTGAAGCTAAACCTTCTACATCGCATTGATTTGCAGCTAAATCATGTGCTTCGCATGGATTTGAAGTTAACTCGTTCGTTTCGCCTGCATTTGGTGCTATATCAATTATATCGCAAGTGTTTGAAGCTAAATCATTTGTATCGCAGGGATTTGAAGCTAAACCATCTACATCGTATCGATTTGAAGCAAAATGATATGTATCGCATGGATTTTGAAGCAACCCCGTTTGATTCGTCTGCATTTGCAGCTATATCACTTATATCACAAGTGTTTGAAGCTAAATCATTTGTGTCGCACGGATTTGAAGCTAAACCTTCTACATCGCATTGATTTAAAGCATATCGTGTGATTCGCTTGGATTTGATGCTAACTCGTTTGTTTCCCCTGCATTTGAATCTATATCAGTTATATCGCAAGTATCTGATGCTAAATCATTAGTTTCGCATGGATTTGAAGCTAAACCTTCCACATCGTATTGATTTGAAGCTAAATCATGTGTTTTGCATGGATTTGATGCTAACTCGTTTGTTTCCCATGCATTTGAATCTATATCAGTTATATCGCAAATATCTGATGCTAAATCATTTGTTTCGCATGGATTTGAAGCTAATTCATGTGTCTTGCATTGATTTTACGCTAACTCGTTTGTTTCCCCTGCATTTGAAGCTATATCAGTTATATCGCAAGTATCTGATGCTAAATCATTTGTTTCGCATGAATTTGATGCTAAACCTTCTACATCGCATTGATTTGTAGCTAGATCATGTGATTCGCATGGATTTGATGCTAACTCGTTCGTTTCGCCTGCATTTGATGCTATATCACTTCCATCGCAAGTATCTGAAGCTAAATCATTTGTTTCGTACGGATTTGAAGCTAAACCTTCTATATCGCATTCATTTGAAGCTCAATCATGTATTTCGCTTGGATTTGTAGCTATACCTTCTACATCGCTTTGATTTGTTAGCTAAATCATGTGTTTTGCATGGGTTTGATGCTAACTCGTTTGTTTCCCCTGCATTTCAAGCTATGTCAGTTATATCGCAAATATCTGATGCTAAATCATATGTTTTGCATGGATTTGAAGCTAAACCTTCTACATCGCATTGATTTGCAGCTAAATCATGTGTTTCGCATGGATTTGAAACTAACTCGTTCGTTTCGCTTGCATTTGGTGCTATATAACTTATATCGCAAGTGTTTGAAGCTAAATCATTTGTTTCGCAGGGATTTGAAGCTAAACCTTCTACATCGTATCGATTTGAAGCAAAATGATATGTATCACATGGATTTTGAAGCAACCCCGTTTGATTCGTCTGCATTTGCAGCTATATCACTTATATCACAAGTGTTTGAAGCTAAATCATTTGTGTCGCATGGATTTGAAGCTAATCCTTCTACATCGCATTGATTTGAAGCATATCGTGTGATTCGCTTGGATTTGATGCTATATCACTTATATCACAAGTGTTTGATGCTAAATCATTCGTTTCGCATGGATTTGAAGCTAAACCTTCTACTTCGTATCGATTTGAAGCAAAATGATATGTATCGCATGGATTTTGTAGCTACTCCGTTTGATTCGTCTGCATTTGCAGCTATATCACTTATGTTACATGTGTGTGAAGCTAAATCATTTGTTTTGCATGGATTTGAAGCTAAACCTTCTACATCGCATTGATTTGCAGCTAAATCATGTGTTTCGCATGGATTTGAAGCTAACTCGTTCGTTTCGCCTGCATTTGGTGCTATATCAATTATATCGCAAGTGTTTGAAGCTAAATCATTTGTATCGCAGGGATTTGAAGCTAAACCATCTACATCGTATCGATTTGAAGCAAAATGATATGTATCGCATGGATTTTGAAGCAACCCCGTTTGATTCGTCTGCATTTGCAGCTATATCACTTATATCACAAGTGTTTGAAGCTAAATCATTTGTGTCGCATGGATTTGAAGCTAAACATTCTACATCGCATTGATTTAAAGCATAGCGTGTGATTCGCTTGGAATTGATGCTAACTCGTTTGTTTCCCCTGCATTTGAATCTATATCAGTTATATCGCAAGTATCTGATGCTAAATCATTAGTTTCGCATGGATTTGAAGCTAAACCTTCCACATCGCATTGATTTGAAGCTAATTCATGTGTTTTGCATGGATTTTATGCTAAGTCGTTTGTTTCCCCTGCATTTGAAGCTATTTCAGTTATATCGCAAGTATCTGATGCTAAATCATGTGTTTCGCTTAGATTTGAAGCTAAACCTTCTACACCGCATTGATTTGAAGTTAAATCATTTGTTTCGCATGGATTTGAAGCTAAACCTTCTACATCGTATCGATTTGAAGCTAAATGATATGTATGGCATGGATTTTGAAGCTATCCCGTTTGATTCTCATGCAGTTGAAGCTATATCACCTATATCCGAAGTGTTTGAAGCTCAACCATTTGTTCCGCATAGATTTGAAGCTATGCCTTCTACTTCGCATTGATTTGAAGCTAAATCATTTGTGTCGCATGGATTTGAAGCTAAACCTTCTACATCGCATTGATTTGAAGCATATCGTGTGATTCGCTTGGATTTGATGCTAACTCGTTTGTTTGGCCTGCATTTGATGCTATATCACTTATATCACAAGTGTTTGAAGCTAAATCATTTGTTTCGCATGGATTTGAAGCTAAACCTTCTACATCGTATCGATTTGAAGCAAAATGATATGTATCACATGGATTTTGAAGCTACCCCATTTAATTCGTCTGCATTTACAGCTATATCGCTTATATCACAAGTGTTTGAAGCTAAATCATTTGTTTCGCAGGGATTTGAAGCTAAACCTTCTACACCATATCGATTTGAAGCTAAATGATATGTATCACATGGATTTTGAAGCTATCCCATTTGATTCGTCTGCATTTGCAGCTATATCACTTATATCACAAGTGTTTGAAGCTAAATCATTTGTTTCGCACGGATTTGAATCTAAACCTTCTACATCGCATTGATTTGAAGCTAAATCATGTGTTTCGCTTGGATTTGAAGCTATACCTTCTACATCGCATTGATTTGAAGCATATCGTGTGATTCGCTTGGAATTGATGCTAACTCGTTTGTTTGGCCTGCATTTGATGCTATATCACTTATATCACAAGTGTTTGATGCTAAATCATTCGTTTCGCATGGATTTGAAGCTAAACCTTCTACTTCGAATCGATTTGAAGCAAAATGATATGCATCGCATGGATTTTGTAGCTACCCCGTTTGATTCGTCTGCATTTGCAGCTATATCACTTATATTACATGTGCTTGAATCTAAATCATTTGTTTTGCATGGATTTGAAGCTAAACCTTCTACATCGCATTGATTTGCAGATAAATCATGTGTTTCGCATGGATTTGAAGCTAACTCGTTCGTTTTGCCTGCATTTGGTGCTATATCACTTATATCGCAAGTGTTTGAAGCTAAATCATTTGTTTCGCACGGATTTGAATCTAAACCTTCTACATCGCATTGATTTGAAGCTAAATCATGTGTTTCGCTTGGATTTGAAGCTATACCTTCTACATCGCATTGATTTGAAGCATATCGTGTGATTCGCTTGGAATTGATGCTAACTCGTTTGTTTGGCCTGCATTTGATGCTATATCACTTATATCACAAGTGTTTGATGCTAAATCATTCGTTTCGCATGGATTTGAAGCTAAACCTTCTACTTCGAATCGATTTGAAGCAAAATGATATGCATCGCATGGATTTTGTAGCTACCCCGTTTGATTCGTCTGCATTTGCAGCTATATCACTTATATTACATGTGCTTGAATCTAAATCATTTGTTTTGCATGGATTTGAAGCTAAACCTTCTACATCGCATTGATTTGCAGATAAATCATGTGTTTCGCATGGATTTGAAGCTAACTCGTTCGTTTTGCCTGCATTTGGTGCTATATCACTTATATCGCAAGTGTTTGAAGCTAAATCATTTGTTTCGCAGGGATTTGAAGCTAAACCTTCTACATCATATCGATTTGATGCTAAATGATATGTATCGCATGGATTTTGAAGCTATCCCATTTGATTCGTCTGCATGTTGCAGCTATATCACTTATATCACAAGTGTTTCAAGCTGAATCATTTGTTTCGCATGGATTTGAATCTAAACCTTCTACATCGCATTGATTTGAAGCTAAATCATGTGTTTCGCTTGGATTTGAAGCTATACCTTCTACATCGCTTTGATTTGACGCTAAATCATGTGTTTTGCATGGATTTGATGCTAACTCATTTGTTTCCCCCGCATTTGAAGCAATATCAGTTATATCCCAAGTATGTGATGGTAAATCATTTGTTTCGCATGGATTTGAAGCTAAACCTTCTACATCATATTGATTTGAAGCTAAATCATGTGTTTTGCATGGATTTGATGCTAACTCGTTTGTTTCCCCTGCATTTGAAGCTATTTCAGTTATATCGCAAGTATCTGATGCTAAATCATGTGTTTCGGTTAGATTTGAAGCTAAACCTTCTACATCGCATTGATTTGAAGTTAAATCATTTGTTTCGCATGGATTTGAAGCTAAACCTTCTACATCGTATCGATTTGAAGCTAAATGATAAGTATGCCATGGATTTTGAAGCTATTCCGTTTGATTCTCATGCAGTTGAAGCTATATCACCTATATCCGAAGTGTTTGAAGCTCAACCATTTGTTTCGCATGGATTTGAAGCTAAACCTTCTACATCGTATCGATTTGAAGCTAATTGATATGTATGGCATGGATTTTGAAGCTATCCCGTTTGATTCTCATGCAGTTGAAGCTATACCACCTATATCCGAAGTGTTTGAAGCTCAACCATTTGTTCCGCATCGATTTGAAGCTATGCCTTCTACTTCGCATTGATTTGAAGCTAAATCATTTGTGTCGCATGGATTTGAAGCTAAACCTTCTACATCGCATTGATTTGAAGCATATCGTGTGATTCGCTTGGATTTGATGCTAACTCGTTTGTTTGGCCTGCATTTGATGCTATATCACTTATATCACAAGTATTTGATGCTAAATCATTTGTTTCGCATGGATTTGAAGCTAAACCTTCTACATCGTATCGATTTGAAGCAAAATGATATGTATCACATGGATTTTGAAGCTACCCCATTTGATTCGTCTGCATTTGCAGCTATATCACTTATATCACAAGTGTTTGAAGCTAAATCATTTGTGTCGCATGGATTTGAAGCTAAACATTCTACATCGCATTGATTTGAAGCATATCGTGTGATTCGCTTGGATTTGAAGCTAACTCGTTTGTTTGGCCTGCATTTGATGCTATATCACTTATATCACAAGTGTTTGATGCTAAATCATTCGTTTCGCATGGATTTGAAGCTAAACCTTCTACTTCGAATCGATTTGAAGCAAAATGATATGCATCGCATTTATTTTGTAGCTACCCCGTTTGATTCGTCTGCATTTGCAGCTATATCACTTATATTACATGTGCTTGAATCTAAATCATTTGTTTTGCATGGATTTGAAGCTAAACCTTCTACATCGCATTGATTTGCAGATAAATCATGTGTTTCGCATGGATTTGAAGCTAACTCGTTCGTTTTGCCTGCATTTGGTGCTATATCACTTATATCGCAAGTGTTTGAAGCTAAATCATTTGTTTCGCAGGATTTGAAGCTAAACCTTCTACATCATATCGATTTGATGCTAAATGATATGTATCGCATGGATTTTGAAGCTATCCCATTTGATTCGTCTGCATGTTCCAGCTATATCACTTATATCACAAGTGTTTCAAGCTGAATCATTTGTTTCGCATGGATTTGAATCTAAACCTTCTACATCGCATTGATTTGAAGCATATCGTGTGATTCGCTTGGATTTGATGCTAACTCGTTTGTTTCCACTGCATTTGAATCTATATCAGTTATATCGCAAGTATCTGATGCTAAATCATTAGTTTCGCATGGATTTGAAGCTAAACCTTCCACATCGTATTGATTTGAAGCTAAATCATGTGTTTTGCATGGATTTGATGCTAACTCGTTTGTTTCCCATGCATTTGAATCTATATCAGTTATATCGCAAATATCTGATGCTAAATCATTTGTTTCGCATGGATTTGAAGCTAATTCATGTGTCTTGCATTGATTTTACGCTAACTCGTTTGTTTCCCCTGCATTTGAAGCTATATCAGTTATATCGCAAGTATCTGATGCTAAATCATTTGTTTCGCATGAATTTGATGCTAAACCTTCTACATCGCATTGATTTGTAGCTAGATCATGTGATTCGCATGGATTTGATGCTAACTCGTTCGTTTCGCCTGCATTTGATGCTATATCACTTCCATCGCAGGTATCTGAAGCTAAATCATTTGTTTCGTACGGATTTGAAGCTAAACCTTCTATATCGCATTCATTTGAAGCTCAATCATGTATTTCGCTTGGATTTGTAGCTATACCTTCTACATCGCTTTGATTTGTTAGCTAAATCATGTGTTTTGCATGGGTTTGATGCTAACTCGTTTGTTTCCCCTGCATTTCAAGCTATGTCAGTTATATCGCAAATATCTGATGCTAAATCATATGTTTTGCATGGATTTGAAGCTAAACCTTCTACATCGCATTGATTTGCAGCTAAATCATGTGTTTCGCATGGATTTGAAACTAACTCGTTCGTTTCGCTTGCATTTGGTGCTATATAACTTATATCGCAAGTGTTTGAAGCTAAATCATTTGTTTCGCAGGGATTTGAAGCTAAACCTTCTACATCGTATCGATTTGAAGCAAAATGATATGTATCACATGGATTTTGAAGCAACCCCGTTTGATTCGTCTGCATTTGCAGCTATATCACTTATATCACAAGTGTTTGAAGCTAAATCATTTGTGTCGCATGGATTTGAAGCTAATCCTTCTACATCGCATTGATTTGAAGCATATCGTGTGATTCGCTTGGATTTGATGCTATATCACTTATATCACAAGTGTTTGATGCTAAATCATTCGTTTCGCATGGATTTGAAGCTAAACCTTCTACTTCGTATCGATTTGAAGCAAAATGATATGTATCGCATGGATTTTGTAGCTACTCCGTTTGATTCGTCTGCATTTGCAGCTATATCACTTATGTTACATGTGTGTGAAGCTAAATCATTTGTTTTGCATGGATTTGAAGCTAAACCTTCTACATCGCATTGATTTGCAGCTAAATCATGTGTTTCGCATGGATTTGAAGCTAACTCGTTCGTTTCGCCTGCATTTGGTGCTATATCAATTATATCGCAAGTGTTTGAAGCTAAATCATTTGTATCGCAGGGATTTGAAGCTAAACCATCTACATCGTATCGATTTGAAGCAAAATGATATGTATCGCATGGATTTTGAAGCAACCCCGTTTGATTCGTCTGCATTTGCAGCTATATCATTTATATCACAAGTGTTTGAAGCTAAATCATTTGTGTCGCATGGATTTGAAGCTAAACATTCTACATCGCATTGATTTAAAGCATATCGTGTGATTCGCTTGGAATTGATGCTAACTCGTTTGTTTCCCCTGCATTTGAATCTATATCAGTTATATCGCAAGTATCTGATGCTAAATCATTAGTTTCGCATGGATTTGAAGCTAAACCTTCCACATCGCATTGATTTGAAGCTAATTCATGTGTTTTGCATGGATTTTATGCTAAGTCGTTTGTTTCCCCTGCATTTGAAGCTATATCAGTTATATCGCAAGTATCTGATGCTAAATCATTTGTTTCGCATGGATTTGAAGCTAATTCATGTGTCTTGCATTGATTTTATGCTAACTCGTTTGTTTCCCCTGCATTTGAAGCTATATCAGTTATATCGCAAGTATCTGATGCTAAATAATTTGTTTCGCATGGATTTGAAGCTAAACCTTCTACATCGCATTGATTTGCAGCTAAATCATGTGTTTCGCATGGATTTGAAGCTAACTCGTTCGTTTCGCCTGCATTTGGTGCTATATCACTTATATCGCAAGTGTTTGAAGCTAAATCATTTGTTTCGCAGGGATTTGAAGCTAAACCTTCTACATCATATCGATTTGAAGCTAAATGATATATATCGCATGGATTTTGAAGCTATCCCATTTGATTCGTCTGCATTTGCAGCTATATCACTTATATCACAAGTGATTGAAGCTAAATCATGTGTTTTGCATGGATTTGATGCTAACTCGTTTGTTTCCCCTACATTTGAAGCTATTTCAGTTATATCGCAAGTATCTGATGCTAAATCATGTGTTTCGGTTAGATTTGAAGCTAAACCTTCTACATCGCATTGATTTGAAGTTAAATCATTTGTTTCGCATGGATTTGAAGCTAAACCTTCTACATCGTATCGATTTGAAGCTAAATGATATGTATGGCATGGATTTTGAAGCTTATTCCGTTTGATTCTCATGCAGTTGAAGCTATATCACCTATATCCGAAGTGTTTGAAGCACAACCATTTGTTTCGCATGGATTTGAAGCTAAACCTTCTACATCGTATCGATTTGAAGCTAAATGATATGTATGGCATGGATTTTGAAGCTATCCCGTTTGATTCTCATGCAGTTGAAGCTATATCACCTATATCCGAAGTGTTTGAAGCTCAACCATTTGTTCCGCATCGATTTGAAGCTATGCCTTCTACTTCGCATTGATTTGAAGCTAAATCATTTGTTTCGCATGGATTTGAATCTAAACCTTCTACATCGCATTGATTTGAAGCTAAATCATGTGTTTCGCTTGGATTTGAAGCTACACCTTCTACATCGCTTTGATTTGAAGCTAAATCATGTGTTTTGCATGGATTTGATGCTAACTCGTTTGTTTCCCCTGCATTTGAAGCTATTTCAGTTATATCGCAAGTATCTGATGCTAAATCATGTGTTTCGCTTAGATTTGAAGCTAAACCTTCTACACCGCATTGATTTGAAGTTAAATCATTTGTTTCGCATGGATTTGAAGCTAAACCTTCTACATCGTATCGATTTGAAGCAAAATGATATGTATCACATGGATTTTGAAGCTACCCCATTTAATTCGTCTGCATTTACAGCTATATCGCTTATATCACAAGTGTTTGAAGCTAAATCATTTGTTTCGCAGGGATTTGAAGCTAAACCTTCTACACCATATCGATTTGAAGCTAAATGATATGTATCACATGGATTTTGAAGCTATCCCATTTGATTCGTCTGCATTTGCAGCTATATCACTTATATCACAAGTGTTTGAAGCTAAATCATTTGTTTCGCACGGATTTGAATCTAAACCTTCTACATCGCATTGATTTGAAGCTAAATCATGTGTTTCGCTTGGATTTGAAGCTATACCTTCTACATCGCATTGATTTGAAGCATATCGTGTGATTCGCTTGGATTTGATGCTAACTCGTTTGTTTCGCCTGCATTTGATGCTATATCACTTATATCACAAGTGTTTGATGCTAAATCATTCGTTTCGCATGGATTTGAAGCTAAACCTTCTACATCGTATCGATTTGAAGCAAAATGATATGTATCACATGGATTTTGAAGCAACCCCGTTTGATTCGTCTGCATTTGCAGCTATATCACTTATATCACAAGTGTTTGAAGCTAAATCATTTGTGTCGCATGGATTTGAAGCTAATCCTTCTACATCGCATTGATTTGAAGCATATCGTGTGATTCGCTTGGATTTGATGCTATATCACTTATATCACAAGTGTTTGATGCTAAATCATTCGTTTCGCATGGATTTGAAGCTAAACCTTCTACTTCGTATCGATTTGAAGCAAAATGATATGTATCGCATGGATTTTGTAGCTACTCCGTTTGATTCGTCTGCATTTGCAGCTATATCACTTATGTTACATGTGTGTGAAGCTAAATCATTTGTTTTGCATGGATTTGAAGCTAAACCTTCTACATCGCATTGATTTGCAGCTAAATCATGTGTTTCGCATGGATTTGAAGCTAACTCGTTCGTTTCGCCTGCATTTGGTGCTATATCAATTATATCGCAAGTGTTTGAAGCTAAATCATTTGTATCGCAGGGATTTGAAGCTAAACCATCTACATCGTATCGATTTGAAGCAAAATGATATGTATCGCATGGATTTTGAAGCAACCCCGTTTGATTCGTCTGCATTTGCAGCTATATCACTTATATCACAAGTGTTTGAAGCTAAATCATTTGTGTCGCATGGATTTGAAGCTAAACATTCTACATCGCATTGATTTAAAGCATATCGTGTGATTCGCTTGGAATTGATGCTAACTCGTTTGTTTCCCCTGCATTTGAATCTATATCAGTTATATCGCAAGTATCTGATGCTAAATCATTAGTTTCGCATGGATTTGAAGCTAAACCTTCCACATCGCATTGATTTGAAGCTAATTCATGTGTTTTGCATGGATTTTATGCTAAGTCGTTTGTTTCCCCTGCATTTGAAGCTATATCAGTTATATCGCAAGTATCTGATGCTAAATCATTTGTTTCGCATGGATTTGAAGCTAATTCATGTGTCTTGCATTGATTTTATGCTAACTCGTTTGTTTCCCCTGCATTTGAAGCTATATCAGTTATATCGCAAGTATCTGATGCTAAATAATTTGTTTCGCATGGATTTGAAGCTAAACCTTCTACATCGCATTGATTTGCAGCTAAATCATGTATTTCGCATGGATTTGAAGCTAACTCGTTCGTTTCGCCTGCATTTGGTGCTATATCACTTATATCGCAAGTGTTTGAAGCTAAATCATTTGTTTCGCAGGGATTTGAAGCTAAACCTTCTACATCATATCGATTTGAAGCTAAATGATATATATCGCATGGATTTTGAAGCTATCCCATTTGATTCGTCTGCATTTGCAGCTATATCACTTATATCACAAGTGTTTGAAGCTAAATCATGTGTTTTGCATGGATTTGAGGCTAACTCGTTTGTTTTCCCTACATTTGAAGCTATTTCAGTTATATCGCAAGTATCTGATGCTAAATCATGTGTTTCGGTTAGATTTGAAGCTAAACCTTCTACATCGTATCGATTTGAAGCTAAATGATATGTATGGCATGGATTTTGAAGCTTATTCCGTTTGATTCTCATGCAGTTGAAGCTATATCACCTATATCCGAAGTGTTTGAAGCACAACCATTTGTTTCGCATGGATTTGAAGCTAAACCTTCTACATCGTATCGATTTGAAGCTAAATGATATGTATGGCATGGATTTTGAAGCTATCCCGTTTGATTCTCATGCAGTTGAAGCTATATCACCTATATCCGAAGTGTTTGAAGCTCAACCATTTGTTCCGCATCGATTTGAAGCTATGCCTTCTACTTCGCATTGATTTGAAGCTAATTCATTTGTTTCGCATGGATTTGAATCTAAACCTTCTACATCGCATTGATTTGAAGCTAAATCATGTGTTTCGCTTGGATTTGAAGCTACACCTTCTACATCGCTTTGATTTGAAGCTAAATCATGTGTTTTGCATGGATTTGATGCTAACTCGTTTGTTTCCCCTGCATTTGAAGCTATTTCAGTTATATCGCAAGTATCTGATGCTAAATCATGTGTTTCGCTTAGATTTGAAGCTAAACCTTCTACACCGCATTGATTTGAAGTTAAATCATTTGTTTCGCATGGATTTGAAGCTAAACCTTCTACATCGTATCGATTTGAAGCTAAATGATATGTATGGCATGGATTTTGAAGCTATCCCGTTTGATTCTCATGCAGTTGAAGCTATATCACCTATATCCGAAGTGTTTGAAGCTCAACCATTTGTTCCGCATAGATTTGAAGCTATGCCTTCTACTTCGCATTGATTTGAAGCTAAATCATTTGTGTCGCATGGATTTGAAGCTAAACCTTCTACATCGCATTGATTTGAAGCATATCGTGTGATTCGCTTGGATTTGATGCTAACTCGTTTGTTTGGCCTGCATTTGATGCTATATCACTTATATCACAAGTGTTTGAAGCTAAATCATTTGTTTCGCATGGATTTGAAGCTAAACCTTCTACATCGTATCGATTTGAAGCAAAATGATATGTATCACATGGATTTTGAAGCTACCCCATTTAATTCGTCTGCATTTACAGCTATATCGCTTATATCACAAGTGTTTGAAGCTAAATCATTTGTTTCGCAGGGATTTGAAGCTAAACCTTCTACACCATATCGATTTGAAGCTAAATGATATGTATCACATGGATTTTGAAGCTATCCCATTTGATTCGTCTGCATTTGCAGCTATATCACTTATATCACAAGTGTTTGAAGCTAAATCATTTGTTTCGCACGGATTTGAATCTAAACCTTCTACATCGCATTGATTTGAAGCTAAATCATGTGTTCCGCTTGGATTTGAAGCTAAACCTTCTACATCGCATTGACTTGAAGCTAAATCATGTGTTTTGCATGGATTTGATGCAAACTCGTTTGTTTCCCCTCCATTTGAAGCTATATCAGTTATATCGCAAGTATCTGATGATAAATCATTTGTTTCGCATGGAATTGAAGCTAAACCTTCTACATCGCATTGATTTGAAGCTAAATCGTGTGTTTTGAAGTTTTTATGCTAACTCGTTTGTTTTCCCTGCATTATAAGCTATATCAGTTATATCGGAAGTATCTGATGCTAAATCATTTGTTTCGCATGAATTTGAAGCTAAACCTCCAACATCGCATTGAATTGCACCTAAATCATGTGTTTTGCATGGTTTTGATGCTAACTCGTTTGTTTCCCCTGCATTCGAATCTATATCACTTATATCGCAAGTGGTTGAAGCTAAATCATTTGTTTCGCATGGATTTGAAGCTAAACCTTCTACATCGCATTGATTTGAAACTAAATCATGTGTATCGCTTGGATTTGAAGCTATACCTTCTACATCGCTTTGATTTGAAGTTAAATCGTGTGTTTTGCATGGATTTGATGCTCATTCGTTTGTTTCCCCTGCATTTGAAGCTATTTCAGTTATATCGCAAGTATCTGAACCTAAATCATTTGTTTCGCATGAATTCGAAGCTAAGCCTTCTACTTCGCATGGATTTAAAGCTAAATGATGTGTGTCGCATGGATTTTGAAGCTAACTCGTTTGATTCGTCTGCATTTGAAGCTATATCACTTATATCCCAAGGGTTTGATGCTAAATCATTTCTTTCGCATGGATTTGAAGCTAAATCATGTGTTTTGCATGGATTTGATGCTAACTCGTTTGATTCCCCTGCATTTGAAGTTATATCAGTTATATCGCAAGTATCTGATGCTAAATCATTTGTTTCGCATGGATTTGAAGCTATGCCTCCTACTTCGCATGGATTTAAGGCTAAATCATGTGCTTCGCGTGGATTTGAAGCTGACTCGTTCGATTCGCCTGCATTCGATGCTATATCACTTCTATCGCTAGTATCTGAAGCTAAATCATTTGTTTCGCATGGATTTGAAGCTAAACCTTCTACATCGTATTGATTCGATGCTGAAACATTTGTTTTGCATGGATTTGAAGCTAAGCCTTCTATTTCGCATGGATTTAAAGCTAAATGATGTGTATCGCATGGATTTTGGAGCTAACTCGTTTGATTCGTCTGCATTTGAAGCTATATCACTTATATCCCAAGTGTTTGATGCTAAATCATTTGTTTCGCATGGATTTGACGCTAAACCTTCTACATAGCATTGATTTGAAGTTAAATTATGTGTTTCGCTTGGATTTGAAGCTAAACCTTCTACATCGCATTGATTTGTAGCTAAATCGTGTGTTTCGCTTGAACTTGAAGCTAAACCTTCTACATCGCATTTATTTGAAGCTAAATTATGTCTTTCGCTTGGATTTGAAGCTTACTCGATTGTTCCGTCTGCATTCGATGCTATATCACTTCTATCGATAGTATCTGAAGCTAAATCATTTGTTTCGCATGGATTTGAAGCTATGCCTTCTACTTCGCATGGATTTAAGGCTAAATTATGTGTTTCGCGTGGATTTGAAGCTGACTCGTTCGATTCGCCTGCATTCGATGCTATATCACTTCTATCGCTAGTATCTGAAGCTAAATCATTTGTTTCGCATGGATTTGAAGCTAAACCTTCTACATCGTATTGATTCGATGCTGAAACATTTGTTTTGCATGGATTTGAAGCTAAGCCTTCTATTTCGCATGGATTTAAAGCTAAATGATGTGTATCGCATGGATTTTGAGGCTTACTCGTTTGATTCGTCTGCATTTGAAGCAATATCAGTTATATCTCAAGTATCTGATGCTAAATCATTTGTTTCGCATGGATTTGAAGCTATGCCTCCTACTTCGCATGGATTTAAGGCTAAATCATGTGTTTCGCCTGGATTTGAAGCTGACTCGTTCGATTCGCCTGCATTCGATGCTATATCACTTCTATCGCTAGTATCTGAAGCTAAATCATTTGTTTCGCATGGATTTGAAGCTAAACATTCTACATCGTATTGATTCGATGCTGAAACATTTGTTTTGCATGGATTTGAAGCTAAGCCTTCTATTTCGCATGGATTTAAAGCTAAATGATGTGTATTGCATGGATTTTGAAGCTAACTCGTTTGATTCGTCTGCATTTGAAGCTATATCACTTATATCCCAAGTGTTTGATGCTAAATCATTTGTTTCGCATGGATTTGACGCTAAACCTTCTACATCGCATTGATTTGAAGTTAAATCATGTGTTTCGCTTGGATTTGAAGCTAAACATTCTACATCGCATTGATTTGAAGCTAAATCATGTGTTTTGCATGGATTTGATGCTAACTCGTTTGTTTCCCCTGCATTTTAAGCTATTTCAGTTATATCGCAAGTATCTGTTGCTAACTCATTTGTTTCGCATAGATTTGACGCTAGACCTTCTACATCGCATTGATTTGAAACTAAATCATGTGTCTTCCTTGGATTTCTTGCTAACTCGTTCGTTTCCCCTGCATTTGAAGCTATATCAGTTATATCGCAAGTATCTGATGATAAATCATTTGTTTCGCATGGAATTGAAGCTAAACCTTCTACATCGCATTGATTTGAAGCTAAATCGTGTGTTTTGAAGTTTTTATGCTAACTCGTTTGTTTTCCCTGCATTATAAGCTATATCAGTTATATCGGAAGTATCTGATGCTAAATCATTTGTTTCGCATGAATTTGAAGCTAAACCTTCAACATCGCATTGAATTGCAGCTAAATCATGTGTTTTGCATGGTTTTGATGCTAACTCGTTTGTTTCCCCTGCATTCGAATCTATATCACTTATATCGCAAGTGGTTGAAGCTAAATCATTTGTTTCGCATGGATTTGAAGCTAAACCTTCTACATCGCATTGATTTGAAACTAAATCATGTGTATCGCTTGGATTTGAAGCTATACCTTCTACATCGCTTTGATTTGAAGTTAAATCGTGTGTTTTGCATGGATTTGATGCTCATTCGTTTGTTTCCCCTGCATTTGAAGCTATTTCAGTTATATCGCAAGTATCTGAACCTAAATCATTTGTTTCGCATGAATTTGAAGCTAAGCCTTCTACTTCGCATGGATTTAAAGCTAAATGATGTGTGTCGCATGGATTTTGAAGCTAACTCGTTTGATTCGTCTGCATTTGAAGCTATATCTCTTATATCCCAAGGGTTTGATGCTAAATCATTTCTTTCGCATGGATTTGAAGCTAAATCATGTGTTTTGCATGGATTTGATGCTAACTCGTTTGATTCCCCTGCATTTGAAGTTATATCAGTTATATCGCAAGTATCTGATGCTAAATCATTTGTTTCGCATGGATTTGAAGCTATGCCTCCTACTTCGCATGGATTTAAGGCTAAATCATGTGCTTCGCGTGGATTTGAAGCTGACTCGTTCGATTCGCCTGCATTCGATGCTATATCACTTCTATCGCTAGTATCTGAAGCTAAATCATTTGTTTCGCATGGATTTGAAGCTAAACCTTCTACATCGTATTGATTCGATGCTGAAACATTTGTTTTGCATGGATTTGAAGCTAAGCCTTCTATTTCGCATGGATTTAAAGCTAAATGATGTGTATCGCATGGATTTTGGAGCTAACTCGTTTGATTCGTCTGCATTTGAAGCTATATCACTTATATCCCAAGTGTTTGATGCTATATCATTTGTTTCGCATGGATTTGACGCTAAACCTTCTACATCGTATTGATTCGATGCTGAAACATTTGTTTTGCATGGATTTGAAGCTAAGCCTTCTATTTCGCATGGATTTAAAGCTAAATGATGTGTATCGCATGGATTTTGAAGCTAACTCGTTTGATTCGTCTGCATTTGAAGCTATATCACTTATATCCCAAATGTTTGATGCTAAATCATTTGTTTCGCTTGGATTTGAAGCTAAACCTTCTACATCGCATTGATTTGAAGCCTAATCATGGGTTTCGCTTGGATTTCATTCTAACTCGTTTGTTTCCCTTGCATTTGAAGCTATATCAGTTATATCGCAAGTATCTGAAGCAAAATCATTTGTTTCGCATGGATTTGAAGCTATGCCTCCTACTTCGCATGGATTTAAGGCTAAATCATGTGTTTCGCGTGGATTTGAAGCTAACTCGTTCGTTTCGCCTGCATTCGATGCTATATCACTTCTATCGATAGTATCTGAAGCTAACTCATTTGTTTCGCATGGATTTGAAGCTAAACCTTCTACATCGTATTGATTCGATGCTGAATCATTTGTTTCGCATGGAATTGAAGCTAAACCTTCTACATCGCATTGATTTGAAGCTAAATCGTGTGTTTTGAAGTTTTTATGCTAACTCGTTTGTTTTCCCTGCATTATAAGCTATATCAGTTATATCGGAAGTATCTGATGCTAAATCATTTGTTTCGCATGAATTTGAAGCTAAACCTTCAACATCGCATTGAATTGCAGCTAAATCATGTGTTTTGCATGGTTTTGATGCTAACTCGTTTGTTTCCCCTGCATTCGAATCTATATCACTTATATCGCAAGTGGTTGAAGCTAAATCATTTGTTTCGCATGGATTTGAAGCTAAACCTTCTACATCGCATTGATTTGAAACTATATCATGTGTATCGCTTGGATTTGAAGCTATACCTTCTACATCGCTTTGATTTGAAGTTAAATCGTGTGTTTTGCATGGATTTGATGCTCATTCGTTTGTTTCCCCTGCATTTGAAGCTATTTCAGTTATATCGCAAGTATCTGAACCTAAATCATTTGTTTCGCATGAATTTGAAGCTAAGCCTACTACTTCGCATGGATTTAAAGCTAAATGATGTGTGTCGCATGGATTTTGAAGCTAACTCGTTTGATTCGTCTGCATTTGAAGCTATATCACTTATATCCCAAGGGTTTGATGCTAAATCATTTCTTTCGCATGGATTTGAAGCTAAATCATGTGTTTTGCATGGATTTGATGCTAACTCGTTTGATTCCCCTGCATTGGAAGTTATATCAGTTATATCGCAAGTATCTGATGCTAAATCATTTGTTTCGCATGGATTTGAAGCTATGCCTCCTACTTCGCATGGATTTAAGGCTAAATCATGTGCTTCGCGTGGATTTGAAGCTGACTCGTTCGATTCGCCTGCATTCGATGCTATATCACTTCTATCGCTAGTATCTGAAGCTAAATCATTTGTTTCGCATGGATTTGAAGCTAAACCTTCTACATCGTATTGATTCGATGCTGAAACATTTGTTTTGCATGGATTTGAAGCTAAGCCTTCTATTTCGCATGGATTTAAAGCTAAATGATGTGTATCGCATGGATTTTGGAGCTAACTCGTTTGATTCGTCTGCATTTGAAGCTATATCACTTATATCCCAAGTGTTTGATGCTAAATCATTTGTTTCGCATGGATTTGACGCTAAACCTTCTACATCGTATTGATTCGATGCTGAAACATTTGTTTTGCATGGATTTGAAGCTAAGCCTTCTATTTCGCATGGATTTAAAGCTAAATGATGTGTATCGCATGGATTTTGAAGCTAACTCGTTTGATTCGTCTGCATTTGAAGCTATATCACTTATATCCCAAATGTTTGATGCTAAATCATTTGTTTCGCATGGATTTGACGCTAAACCTTCTACATCGCATTGATTTGAAGTTAAATCATGTGTTTCGCTTGGATTTGAAGCTAAACCTTCTACATCGCATTGATTTGAAGCCTAATCATGGGTTTCGCTTGGATTTCATTCTAACTCGTTTGTTTCCCCTGCATTTGAAGCTATATCAGTTATATCGCAAGTATCTGAAGCAAAATCATTTGTTTCGCATGGATTTGAAGCTATGCCTCCTACTTCGCATGGATTTAAGGCTAAATCATGTGTTTCGCGTGGATTTGAAGCTAACTCGTTCGTTTCGCCTGCATTCGATGCTATATCACTTCTATCGATAGTATCTGAAGCTAACTCATTTGTTTCGCATGGATTTGAAGCTAAACCTTCTACATCGTATTGATTCGATGCTGAATCATTTGTTTTGCATGGATTTGAAGCTAAGCCTTCTATTTCGCATGGATTTAAAGCTAAATGATGTGTATCGCATGGATTTTGAAGCTAACTCGTTTGATTCGTCTGCTTTTGAAGCTATATCACTTATATCCCAAGTGTTTGATGCTAAATCATTTGTTTCGCATGGATTTGACGCTAAACCTTCTACATCGTATTGATTCGATGCTGAAACATTTGTTTTGGATGGATTTGAAGCTAAGCCTTCTATTTCGCATGGATTTAAAGCTAAATGATGTGTATCGCATGGATTTTGAAGCTAACTCGTTTGATTCGTCTGCATTTGAAGCTATATCACTTATATCCCAAGTGTTTGATGCTAAATCATTTGTTTCGCATGGATTTGACGCTAAACCTTCTACATAGCATTGATTTGAAGTTAAATTATGTGTTTCGCTTGGATTTGAAGCTAAACCTTCTACATCGCATTGATTTGAAGCTAAATCATGTGTCTTGCTTGGATTTCTTGCTAACTCGTTTGTTTCCCCTGCATTTGAAGCTATATCAGTTATATCGCAAGTATCTGAAGCTAAATCATTTGTTTCGCATGGATTTGAAGCTATGCCTCCTACTTCGCATGGATTTAAGGCTAAATGATGTGTATCGCATGGATTTTGAAGCTAACTCGTTTGATTCGTCTGCTTTTGAAGCTATATCACTTATATCCCAAGTGTTTGATGCTAAATCATTTGTTGCGCATGGATTTGACGCTAAACCTTCTACATCGTATTGATTCGATGCTGAAACATTTGTTTTGCATGGATTTGAAGCTAAGCCTTCTATTTCGCATGTATTTAAAGCTAAAGGATGTGTATCGCATGGATTTTGAAGCTAACTCGTTTGATTCGTCTGCATTTGAAGCTATATCACTTATATCCCAAGTGTTTGATGCTAAATCATTTGTTTCGCATGGATTTGACGCTAAACCTTCTACATAGCATTGATTTAAAGTTAAATTATGTGTTTCGCTTGGATTTGAAGCTAAACCTTCTACATCGCATTGATTTGAAGCTAAATCATGTGTCTTGCTTGGATTTCTTGCTAACTCGTTCGTTTCGCCTGCATTTGATGCTATATCAGTTATATCGCAAGTATCTGATGCTAAATCATTTGTTTCGCATGGATTTGAAGCTATGCCTTCTACTTCGCATGGATTTAAGGCTAAATTATGTGTTTCGCGTGGATTTGAAGCTGACTCGTTCGATTCGCCTGCATTCGATGCTATATCACTTCTATCGCTAGTATCTGAAGCTAAATCATTTGTTTCGCATGGATTTGAAGCTAAACCTTCTACATCGTATTGATTCGATGCTGAAACATTTGTTTTGCATGGATTTGAAGCTAAGCCTTCTATTTCGCATGGATTTAAAGCTAAATGATGCGTATCGCATGGATTTTGAAGCTTACTCGTTTGATTCGTCTGCATTTGAAGCAATATCAGTTATATCTCAAGTATCTGATGCTAAATCATTTGTTTCGCATGGATTTGAAGCTATACCTCCTACTTCGCATGGATTTAAGGCTAAATCATGTGTTTCGCGTGGATTTGAAGCTAACTCGTTCGTTTCGCCTGCATTCGATGCTATATCACTTCTATCGATAGTATCTGAAGCTAAATCATTTGTTTCGCATGGATTTGTAGCTAAACCTTCTACATCGTATTGATTCGACGCTGAATCATTTGTTTTGCCTGGATTTGAAGCTAAGCCTTCTATTTCGCATGGATTTAAAGCTAAATGATGTGTATCGCATGGATTTTGAAGCTAACTCGTTTGATTCGTCTGCATTTGAAGCTATATCACTTATATCCCAAGTGTTTGATGCTAAATCGTTTGTTTCGCATGGATTTGACGCTAAACCTTCTACATCGCATTGATTTGATGCTAAATCATGTGTTTTGCATGGATTTGATGCTAACTCGTTTGTTTCCCCTGCATTTGAAGCTATATCAGTTATATCGCAAGTATCTGAAGCTAAATCATTTGTTTCGCATGGATTTGACGCTAAACGTTCTACATTGCATTGATTTGAAGCTAAATCATGTGTCTTGCTTGGATTTCTTGCTAACTCGTTCGTTTAGCCTGCATTTGATGCTATATCACTTATATCGCAAGTATCTGATGCTAAATCATTTGTTTCGCACGGATTTGAAGCTAAACCTTCTACATCGCATTGATTTGCAGCTAAATCATGTGTTTTGCATGGATTTGATGCTAACTCGTTTGTTTCCCTGCATTAGAAGCTATATCAGTTATATCGCAAGTATCTGATGCTAAATCATTTATTTCGCATGGATTTGTAGCTAAACCTTCTACATCGCATTGATTTGAATCTAAATCATTTGTTTCGCATGGATTTGAATCTAAACCTTCTACATCGCATTGATTTGAAGCTAAATCATGTGCTTCGCTAGGATTTGAAGGCAACTCGTTAGTTTCGCCTGCATTTGAAGCTATATCACTTATACCCCAAGTGTTTGATGCTAAAACATTTGTTTCGAATGGATTTGAAGCTAAACCTTCTACATTCGCATTGATTTAAAGCTAAATCATGTGTTTCGATTGGATTTGAAGCTAAACCGTCTACGCCGCATTGATTCGGAACTAAATCATGTTTTTTTGCATGGATTTGATGCTAACTCGTTTGTTTCTCCTGCATTTGAAGCTATATCACTTATATCGCAAGTATCTGAACCTAGATCATTTGCTTCGCATGAATTTGAAGCTAAGCCTTCTACTTCGCATGGATTTAAAGCTAAATGATGTGTGTCGCATGGATTTTGAAGCTAACTCGTTTGATTCGTCTGCATTTGAAGCTATATCACTTATATCCCAAGTGTTTGATGCTAAATCATTTGTTTCGCATGGATTTGACGCTAAACCTTCTACATCGTATTGATTCGATGCTGAAACATTTGTTTTGGATGGATTTGAAGCTAAGCCTTCTATTTCGCATGGATTTAAAGCTAAATGATGTGTATCGCATGGATTTTGAAGCTAACTCGTTTGATTCGTCTGCATTTGAAGCTATATCAGTTATATCCCAAGTGTTTGATGCTAAATCATTTGTTTCGCATGGATTTGACGCTAAACCTTCTACATAGCATTGATTTGAAGTTAAATTATGTGTTTCGCTTGGATTTGAAGCTAAACCTTCTACATCGCATTGATTTGAAGCTAAATCATGTGTCTTGCTTGGATTTCTTGCTAACTCGTTTGTTTCCCCTGCATTTGAAGCTATATCAGTTATATCGCAAGTATCTGAAGCTAAATCATTTGTTTCGCATGGATTTGAAGCTATGCCTCCTACTTCGCATGGATTTAAGGCTAAATCATGTGTTTCGTGTGGATTTGAAGCTAACTCGTTCGTTTCGCCTGCATTCGATGCTATATCACTTCTGTCGATAGTATCTGAAGCTAAATCATTTGTTTCGCATGGATTTGAAGCTATACCTTCTACATCGTATTGATTCGATGCTGAATCATTTGTTTTGCATGGATGTGAAGCTAAGCCTTCTATTTCGCATGGATTTAAAGCTAAATGATGTGTATCGCATGGATTTTGAAGCTAACTCGTTTGAATCGTCTGCATTTGAAGCTATATCACTTATATCCCAAATGTTTGATGCTAAATCATTTGTTTCGCATGGATTTGACGCTAAACCTTCTATATCGCATTGATTTGAAGTTAAATCATGTGTTTCGCTTGGATTTGAAGCTAAACCTTCTACATCGCATTGATTTGAAGCCTAATCATGGGTTTCGCTTGGATTTCATTCTAACTCGTTTGTTTCCCCTGCATTTGAAGCTATATCAGTTATATCGCAAGTATCTGAAGCTAAATCATTTGTTTCGCATGGATTTGAAGCTATGCCTCCTACTTCGCATGGATTTAAGGCTAAATCATGTGTTTCGCGTGGATTTGAAGCTAACTCGTTCGTTTCGCCTGCATTCGATGCTATATCACTTCTATCGATAGTATCTGATGCTAACTCATTTGTTTCGCATGGATTTGAAGCTAAACCTTCTACATCGTATTGATTCGATGCTGAATCATTTGTTTTGCATGGATTTGAAGCTAAGCCTTCTATTTCGCATGGATTTAAAGCTAAATGATGTGTATCGCATGGATTTTGAAGCTAACTCGTTTGATTCGTCTGCTTTTGAAGCTATATCACTTATATCCCAAGTGTTTGATGCTAAATCATTTGTTTCGCATGGATTTGACGCTAAACCTTCTACATCGTATTGATTCGATGCTGAAACATTTGTTTTGCATGGATTTGAAGCTAAGCCTTCTATTTCGCATGGATTTAAAGCTAAATGATGTGTATCGCATGGATTTTGAAGCTAACTCGTTTGATTCGTCTGCATTTGAAGCTATATCACTTATATCCCTAATGTTTGATGCTAAATCATTTGTTTCGCATGGATTTGACGCTAAACCTTCTACATCGCATTGATTTGAAGTTAAATCATGTGTTTCGCTTGGATTTGAAGCTAAACCTTCTACATCGCATTGATTTGAAGCCTAATCATGGGTTTCGCTTGGATTTCATTCTAACTCGTTTGTTTCCCCTGCATTTGAAGCTATATCAGTTATATCGCAAGTATCTGAAGCAAAATCATTTGTTTCGCATGGATTTGAAGCTATGCCTCCTACTTCGCATGGATTTAAGGCTAAATCATGTGTTTCGCGTGGATTTGAAGCTAACTCGTTCGTTTCGCCTGCATTCGATGCTATATCACTTCTATCGATAGTATCTGAGCTAACTCATTTGTTTCGCATGGATTTGAAGCTAAACCTTCTACATCGTATTGATTCGATGCTGAATCATTTGTTTTGCATGGATTTGAAGCTAAGCCTTCTATTTCGCATGGATTTAAAGCTAAATGATGTGTATCGCATGGATTTTGAAGCTAACTCGTTTGATTCGTCTGCTTTTGAAGCTATATCACTTATATCCCAAGTGTTTGATGCTAAATCATTGTTGCGCATGGATTTGACGCTAAACCTTCTAAATCGTATTGATTCGATGCTGAAACATTTGTTTTGCATGGTTTTGATGCTAACTCGTTTGTTTCCCCTGCATTCGAATCTATATCACTTATATCGCAAGTGGTTGAAGCTAAATCATTTGTTTCGCATGGATTTGAAGCTAAACCTTCTACATCGCATTGATTTGAAACTATATCATGTGTATCGCTTGGATTTGAAGCTATACCTTCTACATCGCTTTGATTTGAAGTTAAATCGTGTGTTTTGCATGGATTTGATGCTCATTCGTTTGTTTCCCCTGCATTTGAAGCTATTTCAGTCATATCGCAAGTATCTGAACCTAAATCATTTGTTTCGCATGAATTTGAAGCTAAGCCTTCTACTTCGCATGGATTTAAAGCTAAATGATGTGTGTCGCATGGATTTTGAAGCTAACTCGTTTGATTCGTCTGCATTTGAAGCTATATCACTTATATCCCAAGGGTTTGATGCTAAATCATTTCTTTCGCATGGATTTGAAGCTAAATCATGTGTTTTGCATGGATTTGATGCTAACTCGTTTGATTCCCCTGCATTTGAAGTTATATCAGTTATATCGCAAGTATCTGATGCTAAATCATTTGTTTCGCATGGATTTGAAGCTATGCCTCCTACTTCGCATGGATTTAAGGCTAAATCATGTGCTTCGCGTGGATTTGAAGCTGACTCGTTCGATTCGCCTGCATTCGATGCTATATCACTTCTATCGCTAGTATCTGAAGCTAAATCATTTGTTTCGCATGGATTTGAAGCTAAACCTTCTACATCGTATTGATTCGATGCTGAAACATTTGTTTTGCATGGATTTGAAGCTAAGCCTTCTATTTCGCATGGATTTAAAGCTAAATGATGTGTATCGCATGGATTTTGGAGCTAACTCGTTTGATTCGTCTGCATTTGAAGCTATATCACTTATATCCCAAGTGTTTGATGCTAAATCATTTGTTTCGCATGGATTTGACGCTAAACCTTCTACATCGTATTGATTCGATGCTGAAACATTTGTTTTGCATGGATTTGAAGCTAAGCCTTCTATTTCGCATGGATTTAAAGCTAAATGATGTGTATCGCATGGATTTTGAAGCTAACTCGTTTGATTCGTCTGCATTTGAAGCTATATCACTTATATCCCAAATGTTTGATGCTAAATCATTTGTTTCGCATGGATTTGACGCTAAACCTTCTACATCGCATTGCATTTGAAGTTAAATCATGTGTTTCGCTTGGATTTGAAGCTAAACCTTCTACATCGCATTGATTTGAAGCCTAATCATGGGTTTCGCTTGGATTTCATTCTAACTCGTTTGTTTCCCCTGCATTTGAAGCTATATCAGTTATATCGCAAGTATCTGAAGCAAAATCATTTGTTTCGCATGGATTTGAAGCTATGCCTCCTACTTCGCATGGATTTAAGGCTAAATCATGTGTTTCGCGTGATTTGAAGCTAACTCGTTCGTTTCGCCTGCATTCGATGCTATATCACTTCTATCGATAGTATCTGAAGCTAACTCATTTGTTTCGCATGGATTTGAAGCTAAACCTTCTACATCGTATTGATTCGATGCTGAATCATTTGTTTTGCATGGATTTGAAGCTAAGCCTTCTATTTCGCATGGATTTAAAGCTAAATGATGTGTATCGCATGGATTTTGAAGCTAACTCGTTTGATTCGTCTGCTTTTGAAGCTATATCACTTATATCCCAAGTGTTTGATGCTAAATCATTTGTTTCGCATGGATTTGACGCTAAACCTTCTACATCGTATTGATTCGATGCTGAAACATTTGTTTTGGATGGATTTGAAGCTAAGCCTTCTATTTCGCATGGATTTAAAGCTAAATGATGTGTATCGCATGGATTTTGAAGCTAACTCGTTTGATTCGTCTGCATTTGAAGCTATATCACTTATATCCCAAGTGTTTGATGCTAAATCATTTGTTTCGCATGGATTTGACGCTAAACCTTCTACATAGCATTGATTTGAAGTTAAATTATGTGTTTCGCTTGGATTTGAAGCTAAACCTTCTACATCGCATTGATTTGAAGCTAAATCATGTGTCTTGCTTGGATTTCTTGCTAACTCGTTTGTTTCCCCTGCATTTGAAGCTATATCAGTTATATCGCAAGTATCTGAAGCTAAATCATTTGTTTCGCATGGATTTGAAGCTATGCCTCCTACTTCGCATGGATTTAAGGCTAAATCATGTGTTTCGCGTGGATTTGAAAGCTAACTCGTTCGTTTCGCCTGCATTCGATGCTATATCACTTCTATCGATAGTATCTGAAGCTAAATCATTTGTTTCGCATGGATTTGAAGCTATACCTTCTACATCGTATTGATTCGATGCTGAATCATTTGTTTTGCATGGATGTGAAGCTAAGCCTTCTATTTCGCATGGATTTAAAGCTAAATGATGTGTATCGCATGGATTTTGAAGCTAACTCGTTTGAATCGTCTGCATTTGAAGCTATATCACTTATATCCCAAATGTTTGATGCTAAATCATTTGTTTCGCATGGATTTGACGCTAAACCTTCTATATCGCATTGATTTGAAGTTAAATCATGTGTTTCGCTTGGATTTGAAGCTAAACCTTCTACATCGCATTGATTTGAAGCCTAATCATGGGTTTCGCTTGGATTTCATTCTAACTCGTTTGTTTCCCCTGCATTTGAAGCTATATCAGTTATATCGCAAGTATCTGAAGCTAAATCATTTGTTTCGCATGGATTTGAAGCTATGCCTCCTACTTCGCATGGATTTAAGGCTAAATCATGTGTTTCGCGTGGATTTGAAGCTAACTCGTTCGTTTCGCCTGCATTCGATGCTATATCACTTCTATCGATAGTATCTGATGCTAACTCATTTGTTTCGCATGGATTTGAAGCTAAACCTTCTACATCGTATTGATTCGATGCTGAATCATTTGTTTTGCATGGATTTGAAGCTAAGCCTTCTATTTCGCATGGATTTAAAGCTAAATGATGTGTATCGCATGGATTTTGAAGCTAACTCGTTTGATTCGTCTGCTTTTGAAGCTATATCACTTATATCCCAAGTGTTTGATGCTAAATCATTTGTTTCGCATGGATTTGACGCTAAACCTTCTACATCGTATTGATTCGATGCTGAAACATTTGTTTTGCATGGATTTGAAGCTAAGCCTTCTATTTCGCATGGATTTAAAGCTAAATGATGTGTATCGCATGGATTTTGAAGCTAACTCGTTTGATTCGTCTGCATTTGAAGCTATATCACTTATATCCCAAATGTTTGATGCTAAATCATTTGTTTCGCATGGATTTGACGCTAAACCTTCTACATCGCATTGATTTGAAGTTAAATCATGTGTTTCGCTTGGATTTGAAGCTAAACCTTCTACATCGCATTGATTTGAAGCCTAATCATGGGTTTCGCTTGGATTTCATTCTAACTCGTTTGTTTCCCCTGCATTTGAAGCTATATCAGTTATATCGCAAGTATCTGAAGCAAAATCATTTGTTTCGCATGGATTTGAAGCTATGCCTCCTACTTCGCATGGATTTAAGGCTAAATCATGTGTTTCGCGTGGATTTGAAGCTAACTCGTTCGTTTCGCCTGCATTCGATGCTATATCACTTCTATCGATAGTATCTGAAGCTAACTCATTTGTCTCGCATGGATTTGAAGCTAAACCTTCTACACCGCATTGATTTGAAGCTAAATCATGTGTTGCGCTTGGTTTTGAATCTATACCTTCTACATCGCATTGATTTGAAGCTAAATGATGTGTTTCGTTTGGATTTGAAGATATACCTTGTACATCGCTTTGATTTGAAGCTAAATCATGTGTTTTGCAGGGAATTGATGATAACTCGTTTGTTTCCCCTGCATTTGAAGCTATTTCAGTTATATCGCAAGTATCTGATGCTAAATCATTTTTTTCGCATGGATTTGATGATAAACCTTCTACATCGCATTGATTTGCAGCTAAATCATGTGTGTCGCATGGATTTGAAGCTAACTCGTTTGTTTCCCCTGCATTTGAAACTATTTCGGTTATATCGCAAGTATCTGATGCTAAATCATTTGTCTCGCATGGATTTGAAGCTAAACCTTCTACATCGCATTGATTTGAAGCTAAATCATGTGTTGCGCTTGAATTTGAATCTATAACTTCTACATCGCATTGATTTGAAGCTAAATCATGTGTTTCGCTTGGATTTGAAGCTAAACCTTTTACATCGCATTGATTTGCAGCTAAATCATGTGTTTTGCATGGATTTGATGCTAACTCGTTTGTTTCCCCTGCATTTGAAGCTATGTCAGTTATATCGCAAGTATCTGATGATAAATCATTTGTTTCGCATGGATTTGAAGCTAATCCTTCTACATCGCATTGATTTGAAGCTATATCATGTGTTTTGCATGGATTTGATGCTAACTCGTTTGTTTTCCCTGCATTTGAAGCTATATCAGTTATATCGCAAGTATCTGAAGCTAAATCATTTCTTTCGCATGGATATGAAGCTCAACATTCTAGATCGCATTGATTTGAAACTAAATCATGTGTTTTGCATGGATTTTATGCTAACTCGTTTGTTTACCCTGCATTTGAAGCTATTTCAGTTATATCGCAAGTATCTGATGCTAAATCATTTGTTTCGCATGGATTTGGAGCTAAACCTTCTACATGGTATCGATTTGAAGCTAAATGATATATATCGCATGGATTTTGAAACTATCCCGTTTGATTTGTCTGCATTTGCAGCTATATCACTTATATCACAAGTGTTTGAAGCTAAATCATTTGTTTCGCATGGATTTGATGCTAAACCTTCTACATCGCATTGATTTGAAGCTAAATCATGTGTTGCGCTTGGATTTGAATCTATACCTTCTACATCGCATTGATTTGAAGCTAAATCATGTTTTTCGTTTTGATTTGAAGCTAAACCTTCATACATCGCATTGCTTTGTAGCTAAATCATGTGGTTCGCTTGGATTTGAAGCTATACCTTCTACATCGCTTTGATTTGAAGCTAAATCATGTGTTTTGCATGGTTTAGATGCTAACTCGTTTGTTTCCGCTGCATTTGAAGCTATATCAGTTATATCGCAAGTATCTGATGCTAAATCATTTGTTTCGCATGGATTTGAAGCTAAACCTTTTACATCGCATTGATTTGCAGCTAAATCATGTGTTTTGCATGGATTTGATGCTAACTCGTTTGTTTCCCCAGCATTTGAAGCTATATCAGTTATATCGCAAGTATCTGATGCTAAATCATTTGTCTCGCATGGATTTGAAGCTAAACCTTCTACATCGCATTGATTTACAGCTAAATCATGTGATTCGCTTGGCTTTGAAGCTAACTCGTTAGTTTCGCCTGCATTCGAAGCAATATCAATGTATCGCAAGTATCTGAACCTAAATCATTTGTTTCGCATGGATTTGAAGTTAAGCCTTCCTCTTCGCATGGATTTAAAGCTAAATGATGTGTATCGCATGGATTTTGAAGCTAACTCGTTTGATTCGTCTGCATTTGCAGCTATATCACTTATATCAAAAGTGTTTGAAGCTAAATCATTTGTTTCGCATGGATTTGAAGCTAAACCTTCTACATCGCATTGATTTGAAGCTAAATCATGTGTTGCGCTTGGATTTGAATCTATACCTTCTACATCGCATTGATTTGAAGCTAAATCATGTTTTTTTGGATTTGAAGATATAACTTCTACATCGCTTTGATTTGAAGCTAAATCATGTGTTTTGCATGGAGTTGATGCTAACTCGTTTGTTTCCCCTGCATTTGAAGCTGTATCACATATATCGCAAGTATCTTAAGCTAAATCATTTTTTTCGCATGGATTTGACGCTAAACCTTCTACATCGCATTGATTTGAAGCTAAATCATGTGTTGCGCTTGGATTTGAATCTATACCTTCTACATCGCATTGATTTGAAGCTAAATCATGTTTTTTTGGATTTGAAGATATAACTTCTACATCGCTTTGATTTGAAGCTAAATCATGTGTTTTGCATGGAGTTGATGCTAACTCGTTTGTTTCCCCTGCATTTGAAGCTGTATCACATATATCGCAAGTATCTTAAGCTAAATCATTTTTTTCGCATGGATTTGACGCTAAACCTTCTACATCGCATTGATTTGAAGCTAAATCATGTGTTGCGCTTGGATTTGAATCTATACCTTCTACATCGCATTGATTTGAAGCTAACTCATGTTTTTCGTTTTGATTTGAAGCTAAACCTTCATACATCGCATTGCTTTGCAGCTAAATCATGTGGTTCGCTTGGATTTGAAGCTATACCTTCTACATCGCTTTGATTTGAAGCTAAATCATGTGTTTTGCATGGTTTAGATGCTAACTCGTTTGTTTCCGCTGCATTTGAAGCTATATCAGTTATATCGCAAGTATCTGATGCTAAATCATTTGTTTCGAATGGATTTGATGCTAACTCGTTTGTTTCCCCTGCATTTGATGCTATATCACTTATATCGTAAGTGTTTGAAGCTAAATCATTTGTTTCGTTTGGATTTGAAGCTAAACCTTCTTCATCGTATCGATTTGAAGCTAAATGATATGTATCGCATGGATTTTGAAGCTATCCCGTTTCATTCGTCTGCATTTGCAGCTATATCACTTATATCACAAGTGTTTGAAGCTAAATCATTTGTTTCGCATGGATTTGAAGTTTAACATTCTACATCGCATTGATTTGAAGCTAAATCATGTGTTTCGCATGGATTTGAAGCTAACTCGTTAGTTGCGCCTGCATTTGAAGCAATATCAATGTATCGCAAGTATCTGAACCTAAATCATTTGTTTCGCATGGATTTGAAGCTAAGCCTTCTACTTCGTATAGATTTGAAGCTAAATGATATGTATTGCATGGATTTTGAAGTTAATCCCTTTTGATTCCTTTGCATTTGAAGCTATATCAGTTATATCGCAAGTATCTGATGCTAAATCATTTGTCTCGCATGGATTTGAAGCTAAACCTTCTACATCGCATTGATTTACAGCTAAATCATGTGATTCGCTTGGCTTTGAAGCTAACTCGTTTGTTTAGTCTGCATTTGAAGCTATATCACTTATATCCCAAGTGTTTGAAGCTAAATCATGTGTTTCGCATGGATTTGAAGCTAACTTGTTAGTTTCGCCTGCATTTGAAGCAATATCAATGTATCGCAAGTATCTGAACCTAAATCATTTGTTTCGCATGGATTTGATGCAAAACCTTCTACATCGCATTGATTTGAGGCTAAATCATGTGTTGCGCTTGGATTTGAATCTATACCTTCTACATCGCATTGATTTGAAGCTAAATCATGACTTTCGTTTGGATTTGAAGATATAACTTCTACAACGCTTTGATTGAAGCTAAATCATGTGTTTTGCATGGAGTTGATGCTCACTCGTTTGTTTCCCCTGCATTTGAAACTATTTCGGTTATATCGCAAGTATCTGATGCTAAATCATTTGTTTCGCATGGATTTGAAGCTAAGCCTTCTACTTCGCATTGATTTGAAGCTAAATCATGTGTTGCGCTTGGTTTTGAATCTATACCTTCTACATCGCATTGATTTGAAGCTAAATCATGTGTTTCGTTTGGATTTGAAGATATACCTTGTACATCGCTTTGATTTGAAGCTAAATCATGTGTTTTGCATGGAATTGATGATAACTCGTTTGTTTCCCCTGCATTTGAAGCTATTTCAGTTATATCGCAAGTATCTGAAGCTAAATCATTTGTTTCGCATTGATTTGGTGCTAAACCTTCTACATGGTATCGATTTGAAGCTAAATGATATGTATCGCATGGATTTTGAAACTATCCCGTTTGATTCGTCTGCATTTGCAGCTATATCACTTATTTCACAAGTGTTTGAAGCTAAATCATTTGTTTCGCATGGATTTGATGCTAAACCTTCTACATCGCATTGATTTGAAGCTAAATCATGTGTTGCGCTTGGATTTGAATCTATACCTTCTACATCGCATTGATTTGAAGCTAAATCATGTTTTTCGATTTGATTTGAAGCTAAACCTTCATACATCGCATTGCTTTGTAGCTAAATCATGTGGTTCGCTTGGATTTGAAGCTATACCTTCTACATCGCTTTGATTTGAAGCTAAATCATGTGTTTTGCATGGTTTAGATGCTAACTCGTTTGTTTCCGCTGCATTTGAAGCTATATCAGTTATATCGCAAGTATCTGATCCTAAATCATTTGTTTCGCATGGATTTGATGCTAACTCGTTTGTTTCCCCTGCATTTGATGCTATATCACTTATATCGCAAGTATCTGATGCTAAATCATTTGTTTCGCATGGATTTGGAGCTAAACCTTATACATGGTATCGATTTGAAGCTAAATGATATGTATCGCATGGATTTTGAAACTATCCCGTTTGATTCGTCTGCATTTGCAGCTATATCACTTATATCACAAGTGTTTGAAGCTAAATCATTTGTTTCGCATGGATTTGATGCTAAACCTTCTACATCGCATTGATTTGAAGCTAAATCATGTGTTGCGCTTGGATTTGAATCTATACCTTCTACATCGCATTGATTTGAAGCTAAATCATGTTTTTCGTTTTGATTTGAAGCTAAACCTTCATACATCGCATTGCTTTGTAGCTAAATCATGTGGTTCGCTTGGATTTGAAGCTATACCTTCTACATCGCTTTGATTTGAAGCTAAATCATGTGTTTTGCATGGTTTAGATGCTAACTCGTTTGTTTCCGCTGCATTTGAAGCTATATCAGTTATATCGCAAGTATCTGATGCTAAATCATTTTTTTCGCATGGATTTGAAGCTAATCCTTCTACATCGCATTGATTTGAAGCTATATCATGTGTTTTGCATGGATTTGATGCTAACTCGTTTGTTTCCCCTGCATTTGAAGCTATATCAGTTATATCGCAAGTATCTGAAGCTAAATCATTTCTTTCGCATGGATATGAAGCTCAACATTCTAGATCGCATTGATTTGAAACTAAATCATGTGTTTTGCATGGATTTTATGCTAACTCGTTTGTTTACCCTGCATTTGAAGCTATTTCAGTTATATCGCAAGTATCTGATGCTAAATCATTTGTTTCGCATGGATTTGGAGCTAAACCTTCTACATCGCATTGATTTGATGCTAAATGATGTGTTTCGTTTGGATTTGAAGATATACCTTGTACATCGCTTTGATTTGAAGCTAAATAATGTGTTTTGCATGGAATTGATGATAACTCGTTTGTTTCCCCTGCATTTGAAGCTATTTCAGTTATATCGCAAGTATCTGATGCTAAATCATTTTTTTCGCATGGATTTGATGATAAACCTTCTACATCGCATTGATTTGCAGCTAAATCATGTGTGTCGCATGGATTTGAAGCTAACTCGTTTGTTTCACCTGCATTTGAAACTATTTCGGTTATATCGCAAGTATCTGATGCTAAATCATTTGTCTCGCATGGATTTGAAGCTAAACCTTCTACATCGCATTGATTTGAAGCTAAATCATGTGTTGCGCTTGAATTTGAATCTATAACTTCTACATCGCATTGATTTGAAGCTAAATCATGTGTTTCGCTTGGATTTGAAGCTAAACCTTTTACATCGCATTGATTTGCAGCTAAATCATGTGTTTTGCATGGATTTGATGCTAACTCGTTTGTTTCCCCTGCATTTGAAGCTATGTCAGTTATATCGCAAGTATCTGATGATAAATCATTTGTTTCGCATGGATTTGAAGCTAATCCTTCTACATCGCATTGATTTGAAGCTATATCATGTGTTTTGCATGGATTTGATGCTAACTCGTTTGTTTCCCCTGCATTTGAAGCTATATCAGTTATATCGCAAGTATCTGAAGCTAAATCATTTCTTTCGCATGGATATGAAGCTCAACATTCTAGATCGCATTGATTTGAAACTAAATCATGTGTTTTGCATGGATTTTATGCTAACTCGTTTGTTTACCCTGCATTTGAAGCTATTTCAGTTATATCGCAAGTATCTGATGCTAAATCATTTGTTTCGCATGGATTTGGAGCTAAACCTTCTACATGGTATCGATTTGAAGCTAAATGATATATATCGCATGGATTTTGAAACTATCCCGTTTGATTTGTCTGCATTTGCAGCTATATCACTTATATCACAAGTGTTTGAAGCTAAATCATTTGTTTCGCATGGATTTGATGCTAAACCTTCTACATCGCATTGATTTGAAGCTAAATCATGTGTTGCGCTTGGATTTGAATCTATACCTTCTACATCGCATTGATTTGAAGCTAAATCATGTTTTTCGTTTTGATTTGAAGCTAAACCTTCATACATCGCATTGCTTTGTAGCTAAATCATGTGGTTCGCTTGGATTTGAAGCTATACCTTCTACATCGCTTTGATTTGAAGCTAAATCATGTGTTTTGCATGGTTTAGATGCTAACTCGTTTGTTTCCGCTGCATTTGAAGCTATATCAGTTATATCGCAAGTATCTGATGCTAAATCATTTGTTTCGCATGGATTTGAAGCTAAACCTTTTACATCGCATTGATTTGCAGCTAAATCATGTGTTTTGCATGGATTTGATGCTAACTCGTTTGTTTCCCCAGCATTTGAAGCTATATCAGTTATATCGCAAGTATCTGATGCTAAATCATTTGTCTCGCATGGATTTGAAGCTAAACCTTCTACATCGCATTGATTTACAGCTAAATCATGTGATTCGCTTGGCTTTGAAGCTAACTCGTTAGTTTCGCCTGCATTCGAAGCAATATCAATGTATCGCAAGTATCTGAACCTAAATCATTTGTTTCGCATGGATTTGAAGTTAAGCCTTCTACTTCGCATGGATTTAAAGCTAAATGATGTGTATCGCATGGATTTTGAAGCTAACTCGTTTGATTCGTCTGCATTTGCAGCTATATCACTTATATCAAAAGTGTTTGAAGCTAAATCATTTGTTTCGCATGGATTTGAAGCTAAACCTTCTACATCGCATTGATTTGAAGCTAAATCATGTGTTGCGCTTGGATTTGAATCTATACCTTCTACATCGCATTGATTTGAAGCTAAATCATGTTTTTTTGGATTTGAAGATATAACTTCTACATCGCCTTGATTTGAAGCTAAATCATGTGTTTTACATGGAGTTGATGCTAACTCGTTTGTTTCCCCTGCATTTGAAGCTGTATCACATATATCGCAAGTATCTTAAGCTAAATCATTTTTTTCGCATGGATTTGACGCTAAACCTTCTACATCGCATTGATTTGAAGCTAAATCATGTGTTGCGCTTGGATTTGAATCTATACCTTCTACATCGCATTGATTTGAAGCTAACTCATGTTTTTCGTTTTGATTTGAAGCTAAACCTTCATACATCGCATTGCTTTGCAGCTAAATCATGTGGTTCGCTTGGATTTGAAGCTATACCTTCTACATCGCTTTGATTTGAAGCTAAATCATGTGTTTTGCATGGTTTAGATGCTAACTCGTTTGTTTCCGCTGCATTTGAAGCTATATCAGTTATATCGCAAGTATCTGATGCTAAATCATTTGTTTCGAATGGATTTGATGCTAACTCGTTTGTTTCCCCTGCATTTGATGCTATATCACTTATATCGTAAGTGTTTGAAGCTAAATCATTTGTTTCGTATGGATTTGAAGCTAAACCTTCTTCATCGTATCGATTTGAAGCTAAATGATATGTATCGCATGGATTTTGAAGCTATCCCGTTTCATTCGTCTGCATTTGCAGCTATATCACTTATATCACAAGTGTTTGAAGCTAAATCATTTGTTTCGCATGGATTTGAAGTTTAACATTCTACATCGCATTGATTTGAAGCTAAATCATGTGTTTCGCATGGATTTGAAGCTAACTCGTTAGTTGCGCCTGCATTTGAAGCAATATCAATGTATCGCAAGTATCTGAACCTAAATCATTTGTTTCGCATGGATTTGAAGCTAAGCCTTCTACTTCGTATCGATTTGAAGCTAAATGATATGTATTGCATGGATTTTGAAGTTAATCCCTTTTGATTCCTTTGCATTTGAAGCTATATCAGTTATATCGCAAGTATCTGATGCTAAATCATTTGTCTCGCATGGATTTGAAGCTAAACCTTCTACATCGCATTGATTTACAGCTAAATCATGTGATTCGCTTGGCTTTGAAGCTAACTCGTTTGTTTAGTCTGCATTTGAAGCTATATCACTTATATCCCAAGTGTTTGAAGCTAAATCATGTGTTTCGCATGGATTTGAAGCTAACTTGTTAGTTTCGCCTGCATTTGAAGCAATATCAATGTATCGCAAGTATCTGAACCTAAATCATTTGTTTCGCATGGATTTGATGCAAAACCTTCTACATCGCATTGATTTGAGGCTAAATCATGTGTTGCGCTTGGATTTGAATCTATACCTTCTACATCGCATTGATTTGAAGCTAAATCATGATTTTCGTTTGGATTTGAAGATATTACTTCTACAACGCTTTGATTGAAGCTAAATCATGTGTTTTGCATGGAGTTGATGCTCACTCGTTTGTTTCCCCTGCATTTGAAACTATTTCGGTTATATCGCAAGTATCTGATGCTAAATCATTTGTTTCGCATGGATTTGAAGCTAAGCCTTCTACTTCGTATCGATTTGAAGTTAAATGATATGTATCGCATGGATTTTGAAGCTTCCACGTTTGATTCGTCTGCATTTCCTGCTATATCACTTATATCCCAAGTGTTTGTAGGTAAATCATTTGTTTCGCATGGATTTGAGGCTAAACCTTCTACATCGCATTGATTTGAAGCTAAATCATGTGTTGTGCTTGGATTTGAATCTATAACTTCTACATCGCATTGATTTGAAGCTAAATCATGTGTTTCGTTTGGATTTGAAGATATACCTTGTACATCGCTTTGATTTGAAGCTAAATCATGTGTTTTGCATGGAATTGATGATAACTCGTTTGTTTCCCCTGCATTTGAAGCTATTTCAGTTATATCGCAAGTATCTGATGCTAAATCATTTTTTTCGCATGGATTTGAAGATAAACCTTCTACATCGCATTGATTTGCAGCTAAATCATGTGTGTCGCATGGATTTGAAGCTAACTCGTTTGTTTCCCCTGCATTTGAAGCTATATCAGTTATATCGCAAGTATCTGAAGCTAAATCATTTGTTTCGCATTGATTTGGTGCTAAACCTTCTACATGGTATCGATTTGAAGCTAAATGATATGTATCGCATGGATTTTGAAACTATCCCGTTTGATTCGTCTGCATTTGCAGCTATATCACTTATTTCACAAGTGTTTGAAGCTAAATCATTTGTTTCGCATGGATTTGATGCTAAACCTTCTACATCGCATTGATTTGAAGCTAAATCATGTGTTGCGCTTGGATTTGAATCTATACCTTCTACATCGCATTGATTTGAAGCTAAATCATGTTTTTCGATTTGATTTGAAGCTAAACCTTCATACATCGCATTGCTTTGTAGCTAAATCATGTGGTTCGCTTGGATTTGAAGCTATACCTTCTACATCGCTTTGATTTGAAGCTAAATCATGTGTTTTGCATGGTTTAGATGCTAACTCGTTTGTTTCCGCTGCATTTGAAGCTATATCAGTTATATCGCAAGTATCTGATCCTAAATCATTTGTTTCGCATGGATTTGATGCTAACTCGTTTGTTTCCCCTGCATTTGATGCTATATCACTTATATCGTAAGTGTTTGAAGCTAAATCATTTGTTTCGTATGGATTTGAAGCTAAACCTTCTTCATCGTATCGATTTGAAGCTAAATGATATGTATCGCATGGATTTTGAAGCTATCCCGTTTCATTCGTCTGCATTTGCAGCTATATCACTTATATCTCAAGTGTTTGAAGCTAAATCATTTGTTTCGCATGGATTTGAAGCTAAACCTTCTACATCGCATTGATTTGAAGCTAAATCATGTGTTTTGCATGGATTTTCTGCTAACTCGTTTGTTTCCCCTGCATTTGAAGCTATATCAGATATATCGCAAGTATCTGATGCTAAATCATTTGTCTCGCATGGATTTGGAGCTAAACCTTCTACATCGCATTGATTTACAGCTAAATCATGTGATTCGCTTGGCTTTGAAGCTAACTCGTTAGTTTCGCCTGCATTCGAAGCAATATCAATGTATCGCAAGTATCTGAACCTAAATCATTTGTTTCGCATGGATTTGAAGTTAAGCCTTCTACTTCGCATGGATTTGAAGTTAAATGATATGTATCGCATGGATTTTGAAGCTTCCCCGTTTGATCCGTCTGCAATTCCTGCTATATCACTTATATCCCAAGTGTTTGTAGGTAAATCATTTGTTTCGCATGGATTTGAAGTTAAACCATCTACATCGCATTGATTTAAAGCTAAATCATGTGTTGCGCTTGGATTTGAATCTATACCTTCTACATCGCATTGATTTGAAGCTAAATCATGTGTTTCGTTCGGATTTGAAGATATACATTCTACATCGCTTTGATTTGAAGCTAAATCATGTGTTTTGCATGGAATTGATGCTAACTCGTTCGTTTCCCCTGCATTTGAAGCTATTTTAGTTATATCGCAAGTATCTGATGCTAAATCATGTGTCTCGCTTGGATTTGAAGCTAAACCTTTTACATCGCATTGATTTGCAGCTAAATCATGTGTTTTGCATGGATTTGATGCTAACTCGTTCGTTTCCCCTGCATTTGAAGCTATTTTAGTTATATCGCAAGTATCTGATGCTAAATCATGTGTCTCGCTTGGATTTGAAGCTAAACCTTTTACATCGCATTGATTTGCAGCTAAATCATGTGTTTTGCATGGATTTGATGATAACTCGTTTGTTTCCCCTGCATTTGAAGCTATTTCAGTAATATCGCAAGTATCTGATGCTAAATCATTTTTTTCGCATGGATTTGAAGATAAACCTTCTACATCGCATTGATTTGCAGCTAAATCATGTGTGTCGCATGGATTTGAAGCTAACTCGTTTGTTTCCCCTGCATTTGAAGCTATATCAGTTATATCGCAAGTATCTGAAGCTAAATCATTTCTTTCGCATGGATATGAAGCTCAACATTCTAGATCGCATTGATTTGAAACTAAATCATGTGTTTTGCATGGATTTTATGCTAACTCGTTTGCTTACCCTGCATTTGAAGCTATTTCAGTTATATCGCAAGTATCTGATGCTAAATCATTTGTTTCGCATGGATTTGGAGCTAAACCTTCTACATGGTATCGATTTGAAGCTAAATGATATGTATCGCATGGATTTTGAAACTATCCCGTTTGATTCGTCTGCATTTGCAGCTATATCACTTATATCACAAGTGTTTGAAGCTAAATCATTTGTTTCGCATGGATTTGAATCTATACCTTCTACATCGCATTGATTTGAAGCTAAATCATGTTTTTCGATTTGATTTGAAGCTAAACCTTCATACATCGCATTGCTTTGTAGCTAAATCATGTGGTTCGCTTGGATTTGAAGCTATACCTTCTACATCGCTTTGATTTGAAGCTAAATCATGTGTTTTGCATGGTTTAGATGCTAACTCGTTTGTTTCCGCTGCATTTGAAGCTATATCAGTTATATCGCAAGTATCTGATGCTAAATCATTTGTTTCGCATGGATTTGATGCTAACTCGTTTGTTTCCCCTGCATTTGATGCTATATCACTTATATCGTAAGTGTTTGAAGCTAAATCATTTGTTTCGTATGGATTTGAAGCTAAACCTTCTTCATCGTATCGATTTGAAGCTAAATGATATGTATCGCATGGATTTTGAAGCTATCCCGTTTCATTCGTCTGCATTTGCAGCTATATCACTTATATCACAAGTGTTTGAAGCTAAATCATTTGTTTCGCATGGATTTGAAGCTAAACCTTCTACATCGCATTGATTTGAAGCTAAATCATGTGTTTTGCATGGATTTTCTGCTAACTCGTTTGTTTCCCCTGCATTTGAAGCTATATCAGTTATATCGCAAGTATCTGATGCTAAATCATTTGTCTCGCATGGATTTGAAGCTAAACCTTCTACATCGCATTGATTTACAGCTAAATCATGTGATTCGCTTGGCTTTGAAGCTAACTCGTTAGTTTCGCCTGCATTCGAAGCAATATCAATGTATCGCAAGTATCTGAACCTAAATCATTTGTTTCGCATGGATTTGAAGTTAAACCTTCTACTTCGCATGGATTTGAAGTTAAATGATATGTATCGCATGGATTTTGAAGCTTCCCCGTTTGATCCGTCTGCAATTCCTGCTATATCACTTATATCCCAAGTGTTTGTAGGTAAATCATTTGTTTCGCATGGATTTGAAGTTAAACCATCTACATCGCATTGATTTGAAGCTAAATCATGTGTTGCGCTTGGATTTGAATCTATACCTTCTACATCGCATTGATTTGAAGCTAAATCATGTGTTTCGTTCGGATTTGAAGATATACATTCTACATCGCTTTGATTTGAAGCTAAATCATGTGTTTTGCATGGAATTGATGCTAACTCGTTCGTTTCCCCTGCATTTGAAGCTATTTTAGTTATATCGCAAGTATCTGATGCTAAATCATGTGTCTCGCTTGGATTTGAAGCTAAACCTTTTACATCGCATTGATTTGCAGCTAAATCATGTGTTTTGCATGGATTTGATGCTAACTCGTTTGTTTCCCCTGCATTTGAAGCTATTTCAGTTATATCGCAAGTATCTGATGCTAAATCATTTGTCTCGCATGGATTTGAAGCTAAACCTTCTACATCGCATTGATTTGAAGCTAAATCATGTGTTGCGCTTGTTTTTGAATCTATACCTTCTACATCGCATTGATTTGAAGCTAAATCATGTGTTTCGTTTGGATTTGAAGATATACCTTGTACATCGCTTTGATTTGAAGCTAAATCATGTGTTTTGCATGGAATTGATGATAACTCGTTTGTTTCCCCTACATTTGAAGCTATTTCAGTTATATCGCAAGTATCTGATGCTAAATCATTTTTTCCGCATGGATTTGGAGCTAAACCTTCTACATGGTATCGATTTGAAGCTAAATGATATGTATCGCATGGATTTTGAAACTATCCCGTTTGATTCGTTTGCATTTGCAGCTATATCACTTATATCACAAGTGTTTGAAGCTAAATCATTTGTTTCGCATGGATTTGATGCTAAACCTCCTACATCGCATTGATTTGAGGCTAAATCATGTGTTGCGCTTGGATTTGAATCTATACCTTCTACATCGCATTGATTTGAAGCTAAATCATGATTTTCGTTTGGATTTGAAGATATAACTTCTACAACGCTTTGATTGAAGCTAAATCATGTGTTTTGCATGGAGTTGATGCTCACTCGTTTGTTTCCCCTGCATTTGAAACTATTTCGGTTATATCGCAAGTATCTGATGCTAAATCATTTGTTTCGCATGGATTTGAAGCTAAGCCTTCTACTTCGTATCGATTTGAAGTTAAATGATATGTATCGCATGGATTTTGAAGCTTCCACGTTTGATTCGTCTGCATTTCCTGCTATATCACTTATATCCCAAGTGTTTGTAGGTAAATCATTTGTTTCGCATGGATTTGAGGCTAAACCTTCTACATCGCATTGATTTGAAGCTAAATCATGTGTTGTGCTTGGATTTGAATCTATAACTTCTACATCGCATTGATTTGAAGCTAAATCATGTGTTTCGTCTGGATTTGAAGATATACCTTGTACATCGCTTTGATTTGAAGCTAAATCATGTGTTTTGCATGGAATTGATGATAACTCGTTTGTTTCCCCTGCATTTGAAGCTATTTCAGTTATATCGCAAGTATCTGATGCTAAATCATTTTTTTCGCATGGATTTGAAGATAAACCTTCTACATCGCATTGATTTGCAGCTAAATCATGTGTGTCGCATGGATTTGAAGCTAACTCGTTTGTTTCCCCTGCATTTGAAGCTATATCAGTTATATCGCAAGTATCTGAAGCTAAATCATTTGTTTCGCATTGATTTGGTGCTAAACCTTCTACATGGTATCGATTTGAAGCTAAATGATATGTATCGCATGGATTTTGAAACTATCCCGTTTGATTCGTCTGCATTTGCAGCTATATCACTTATTTCACAAGTGTTTGAAGCTAAATCATTTGTTTCGCATGGATTTGATGCTAAACCTTCTACATCGCATTGATTTGAAGCTAAATCATGTGTTGCGCTTGGATTTGAATCTATACCTTCTACATCGCATTGATTTGAAGCTAAATCATGTTTTTCGATTTGATTTGAAGCTAAACCTTCATACATTGCATTGCTTTGTAGCTAAATCATGTGGTTCGCTTGGATTTGAAGCTATACCTTCTACATCGCTTTGATTTGAAGCTAAATCATGTGTTTTGCATGGTTTAGATGCTAACTCGTTCGTTTCCCCTGCATTTGAAGCTATATCAGTTATATCGCAAGTATCTGATGCTAAATCATTTGTTTCGAATGGATTTGATGCTAACTCGTTTGTTTCCCCTGCATTTGATGCTATATCACTTATATCGTAAGTGTTTGAAGCTAAATCATTTGTTTCGTATGGATTTGAAGCTAAACCTTCTTCATCGTATCGATTTGAAGCTAAATGATATGTATCGCATGGATTTTGAAGCTATCCCGTTTCATTCGTCTGCATTTGCAGCTATATCACTTATATCTCAAGTGTTTGAAGCTAAATCATTTGTTTCGCATGGATTTGAAGCTAAACCTTCTACATCGCATTGATTTGAAGCTAAATCATGTGTTTTGCATGGATTTTCTGCTAACTCGTTTGTTTCCCCTGCATTTGAAGCTATATCAGATATATCGCAAGTATCTGATGCTAAATCATTTGTCTCGCATGGATTTGAAGCTAAACCTTCTACATCGCATTGATTTACAGCTAAATCATGTGATTCGCTTGGCTTTGAAGCTAACTCGTTAGTTTCGCCTGCATTCGAAGCAATATCAATGTATCGCAAGTATCTGAACCTAAATCATTTGTTTCGCATGGATTTGAAGTTAAGCCTTCTACTTCGTATCGATTTGAAGTTAAATGATATATATCGCATGGATTTTGGAGTTTCACCGTTTGATTCTTCTGCATTTCCTGCTATATCACTTATATCCCAAGTGTTTGTAGGTAAATCATTTGTTTCGCATGGATTTGAAGTTAAACCATCTAGATCGCATTGATTTGAAGCTAAATCATGTGTTGCGCTTGGATTTGAATCTATACCTTCTACATCGCATTGATTTGAAGCTAAATCATGTGTTTCGTTCGGATTTGAAGATATACATTCTACATCGCTTTGATTTGAAGCTAAATCATGTGTTTTGCATGGAATTGATGCTAACTCGTTCGTTTCCCCTGCATTTGAAGCTATTTTAGTTATATCGCAAGTATCTGATGCTAAATCATGTGTCTCGCTTGGATTTGAAGCTAAACCTTTTACATCGGATTGATTTGCAGCTAAATCATGTGTTTTGCATGGATTTGATGCTAACTCGTTTGTTTCCCCTGCATTTGAAGCTATATCAGTTATATCGCAAGTATCTGATGATAAATCATTTGTTTCGCATGGATTTGAAGCTAATCCTCCTACATCGCTTTGATTTGAAGCTAAATCATGTGTTTTGCATGGAATTGATGCTAACTCGTTCGTTTCCCCTGCATTTGAAGCTATATCAGTTATATCGCAAGTATCTGATGCTAAATCATTTGTTTCGAATGGATTTGATGCTAACTCGTTTGTTTCCCCTGCATTTGATGCTATATCACTTATATCGTAAGTGTTTGAAGCTAAATCATTTGTTTCGTATGGATTTGAAGCTAAACCTTCTTCATCGTATCGATTTGAAGCTAAATGATATGTATCGCATGGATTTTGAAGCTATCCCGTTTCATTCGTCTGCATTTGCAGCTATATCACTTATATAACAAGTCTTTGAAGCTAAATCATTTGTTTCGCATGGATTTGAAGCTAAACCTTCTACATCGCATTGATTTGAAGCTAAATCATGTGTTTTGCAAGGATTTTATGCTAACTCGTTTGTTTCCCCTGCATTTGAAGCTATATCAGTTATATCGCAAGTATCTGATGCTAAATCATTTGTCTCGCATGGATTTGAAGCTAAACCTTCTACATCGCATTGATTTGAAGCAAAATCATTTGTTTCCCATGGATTTGAAGCTAACTCGATCGTTTCGCCAGCATTTGATGCTATATCACTTATATCGTAAGTGTTTGAAGCTAAATCATTTGTTTCGCATGGATTTGAAGCTAAACCTTCTACATCGCATTGATTTGCAGCTAAATCATGAGTTTTGCATGCAATTGATGCTAACTCGTTTGTTTCCCCTGCATTCGAAGCTATTTCGGTTATATCGCAAGTATCTGATGCTAAATCATTTGTCTCGCATGGATTTGAAGCTAAACCTTCTACATCGCATTGATTTGCAGCTAAATCATGTGTATCGCATCTAATTGATGCTAACTCGTTTGTTTCCCCTGCATTTGAAGCTATTTCAGATATATCGCATGTATCTGATTCTAAATCATTTGTTTCGCATGGATTTGAAGCTAAGCCTTCTACTTCGTATCGATTTGAAGTTAAATGATATGTATCGCATGGATTTTGAAGCTTCCCCGTTTGATTCGTCTGAATTTCCTGCTATATCACTAATATACCAAGTGTTTGTAGGTAAATCATTTGTTTCGCATGGATTTGAGGCTAAACCTTCTACATCGCATTGATTTGAAGCTAAATCATGTGTTGCGCTTGGATTTGAATCTATAACTTCTACATCGCATTCATTTGAAGCTAAATCATGTGGTTCTTTTGGATTTGAAGATATACCTTCTACATCGCTTTGATTTGAAGCTAAATCATGTGTTTTGCATGGAATTGATGCTAACTCGTTTGTTTCCCCTGCATTTGAAGCTATTTCGGTTATATTGCAAGTATCTGATACTAAATCATTTGTCTCGCACGGATTTGAAGATAAACCTTCTACATCGCATTGATTTGAAGCTAAATCATGTGTTGCGCGTGGATTTGAATCTATACCTTCTACATCGCATTGATTTGAAGCTAAATCATGTGTTTCGTTTGGATTGGAAGATATACCTTCTACATCGCTTTGATTTGAAGCTAAATCATGTGTTTTGCATGGTTTAGATGCTAACTCGTTTGTTTCCGCTGCATTTGAAGCTATATCAGTTATATCGCAAGTATCTGATGCTAAATCATTTGTTTCGCATGGATTTGAAGCAAAACCTTCTACATCGCATTGATTTACAGCTAAATCATGTGTTTCGCATGGATTTGAAGCTAACTCGATCGTTTCGCCTGCATTTGATGCTATATCACTTATATCGTAAGTGTTTGAAGCTAAATCATTTGTTTCGCATGGATTTGAAGCTAAACCTTCTACATCGCATTGATTTGCAGCTAAAACATGTGTTTTGCATGCAATTGATGCTAACTCGTTTGTTTCCCCTGCATTTGAAGCTATTTCAGATATATCGCATGTATCTGATGCTAAATCATTTGTTTCGCATGGATTTGAAGCTAAGCCTTCTACTTCGTATCGATTTGAAGTTAAATGATATGTATCGAATGGATTTTGAAGCTTCCCCGTTTGATTCGTCTGAATTTCCTGCTATATCACTAATATACCAAGTGTTTGTAGGGAAATCATTTGTTTCGCATGGATTTGAGGCTAAACCTTCTACATCGCATTGATTTGAAGCTAAATCATGTGTTGCGCTTGGATTTGAATCTATAACTTCTACATCGCATTCATTTGAAGCTAAATCATGTGGTTCTTTTGGATTTGAAGATATACCTTCTACATCGCTTTGATTTGAAGCTAAATCATGTGTTTTGCATGGAATTGATGCTAACTCGTTTGTTTCCCCTGCATTTGAAGCTATTTCGGTTATATTGCAAGTATCTGATACTAAATCATTTGTCTCGCACGGATTTGAAGATAAACCTTCTACATCGCATTGATTTGAAGCTAAATCATGTGTTGCGCGTGGATTTGAATCTATACCTTCTACATCGCATTGATTTGAAGCTAAATCATGTGTTTCGTTTGGATTGGAAGATATACCTTCTACATCGCTTTGATTTGAAGCTAAATCATGTGTTTTGCATGGAATTGATGCTAACTCGTTTGTTTCCCCTGCATTTGAAGCTATTTCAGTTATGTCGCAAGTATCTGATGCTAAATCATTTGTTTCGCATGGATTGAAGCTGAACCTTCTACATCGCATTGATTTGCATCTAAATCATGCGTTTCGCATGGATTTGAAGCTAACTCGTTTGTTTCCCCTGCACTTGAAGCTATATCAGTTATATCGCAAGTATCTGATGCTAAATCATTTGTTTCGCATGGATTTGAAGCTAAACCTTCTACATCGCATTGATTTGCATCTAAATCATGTGTTTCGCATGGATTTGAAGCTAACTCGTTTGTTTCCCCTGCATTTGAAGCTATATCAGTTATATCGCAAGTATCTGATGCTAAATCATTTGTTTCGCATGGATTTGAAGCTAAATCTTCTACATCGCATTGATTTGCAGCTAAATCATGTGTTTTGCATGGAATTGATGCTAACTCGTTTGTTTCCCCTGCATTTGAAGCTATTTCGGTTATATCGCAAGTATCTGATGCTAAATCATTTGTCTCGCATGGATTTGAAGCTAAACCTTCTACACCGCATTGATTTGCAGCTAAATCATGTGTATCGCATCTAATTCATGCTAACTCGTTTGTTTCCCCTGCATTTGATGCTATATCACTTATATCGTAAGTGTTTGAAGCTAAATCATTTGTTTCGCATGGATTTGAAGCTAAACCTTCTACATCGCATTGATTTGCAGCTAAATCATGTGTTTTGCATGGAATTGATGCTAACTCGTTTGTTTCCCCTGCATTTGAAGCTATTTCGGTTATATCGCAAGTATCTGATGCTAAATCATTTGTCTCGCATGGATTTGAAGCTAAACCTTCTACATCGCATTGATTTGCAGCTAAATCATGTGTATCGCATCTAATTGATGCTAACTCGTTTGTTTCCCCTGCATTTGAAGCTATTTCAGATATATCGCATGTATCTGATGCTAAATCATTTGTTTCGCATGGATTTGAAGCTAAGCCTTCTACTTCGTATCGATTTGAAGTTAAATGATATGTATCGCATGGATTTTGAAGCTTCCCCGTTTGATTCGTCTGAATTTACTGCTATATCACTAACATACCAAGTGTTTGTTGGTAAATCATTTGTTTCGCATGGATTTGAGGCTAAACCTTCTACATCGCATTGATTTGAAGCTAAATCATGTGTTGCGCTTGGATTTGAATCTATAACTTCTACATCGCATTCATTTGAAGCTAAATCATGTGGTTCTTTTGGATTTGAAGATATACCTTCTACATCGCTTTGATTTGAAGCTAAATCATGTGTTTTGCATGGAATTGATGCTAACTCGTTTGTTTCCCCTGCATTTGAAGCTATTTCGGTTATATCGCAAGTATCTGATACTAAATCATTTGTCTCGCATGGATTTGAAGATAAACCTTCTACATCGCATTGATTTGAAGCTAAATCATGTGTTGCGCGTGGATTTGAATCTATACCTTCTACATCGCATTGATTTGGAGCTAAATCATGTGTTTCGTTTGGATTTGAAGATATACCTTCTACATCGCTTTGATTTGAAGCTAAATCATGTGTTTTGCATGGAATTGATGCTAACTCGTTTGTTTCCCCTGCATTTGAAGCTCTTTCAGTTATGTCGCAAGTATCTGATGCTAAATCATTTGTTTCGCATGGATTGAAGCTAAACCTTCTACATCGCATTGATTTGCATCTAAATCATGTGTTTCGCATGGATTTGAAGCTAACTCGTTTGTTTCCCCTGCATTTGAAGCTATATCAGTTATATCGCAAGTATCTGATGCTAAATCATTTGTTTCGCATGGATTTGAAGCTAAACCTTCTACATCGCATTGATTTGCAGCTAAATCATGCGTTTCGCATGGATTTGAAGCTAACTCGTTTGTTTCCCCTGCATTTGAAGCTATATCAGTTATATCGCAAGTATCTGATGCTAAATCATTTGCTTCGCATGGATTTGAAGCTAAACCTACTACATCGCATTGATTTGCATCTAAATCATGTGTTTCGCATGGATTTGAAGCTAACTCGTTTGTTTCCCCTGCATTTGAAGCTATATCAGTTATATCGCAAGTATCTGATGCTAAATCATTTGTTTCGCATGGATTTGAAGCTAAATCTTCTACATCGCATTGATTTGCAGCTAAATCATGTGTTTTGCATGGAATTGATGCTAACTCGTTTGTTTCCCCTGCATTTGAAGCTATTTCGGTTATATCGCAAGTATCTGATGCTAAATCATTTGTCTCGCATGGATTTGAAGCTAAACCTTCTGCATCGCATTGATTTGCAGCTAAATCATGTGTATCGCATCTAATTCATGCTAACTCGTTTGTTTCCCCTGCATTTGAAGCTATATCAGTTATATCGCAAGTACATGTTGCTAAATCATTTGTTTCGCACGGATTTGAAGCTAAACCTTCTACATCGCATGTATCTGATGCTAAATCATTTGTTTCGCATGGATTTGAAGCTAAGCCTTCTACTTCGTATCGATTTGAAGTTAAATGATATGTATCGCATGGATTTTGAAGCTTCCCCGTTTGATTCGTCTGAATTTCCTGCTATATCACTAATATACCAAGTGTTTGTAGGTAAATCATTTGTTTCGCATGGATTTGAGGCTAAACCTTCTACATCGCATTGATTTGAAGCTAAATCATGTGTTGCGCTTGGATTTGAATCTATAACTTCTACATCGCATTCATTTGAAGCTAAATCATGTGGTTCTTTTGGATTTGAAGATATACCTTCTACATCGCTTTGATTTGAAGCTAAATCATGTGTTTTGCATGGAATTGATGCTAACTCGTTTGTTTCCCCTGCATTTGAAGCTATTTCGGTTATATTGCAAGTATCTGATACTAAATCATTTGTCTCGCACGGATTTGAAGATAAACCTTCTACATCGCATTGATTTGAAGCTAAATCATGTGTTGCGCGTGGATTTGAATCTATACCTTCTACATCGCATTGATTTGAAGCTAAATCATGTGTTTCGTTTGGATTGGAAGATATACCTTCTACATCGCTTTGATTTGAAGCTAAATCATGTGTTTTGCATGGAATTGATGCTAACTCGTTTGTTTCCCCTGCATTTGAAGCTATTTCAGTTATGTCGCAAGTATCTGATGCTAAATCATTTGTTTCGCATGGATTGAAGCTGAACCTTCTACATCGCATTGATTTGCATCTAAATCATGTGTTTCGCATGGATTTGAAGCTAACTCGTTTGTTTCCCCTGCATTTGAAGCTATATCAGTTATATCGCAAGTATCTGATGCTAAATCATTTGTTTCGCATGGATTTGAAGCTAAATCTTCTACATCGCATTGATTTGCAGCTAAATCATGTGTTTTGCATGGAATTGATGCTAACTCGTTTGTTTCCCCTGCATTTGAAGCTATTTCGGTTATATCGCAAGTATCTGATGCTAAATCATTTGTCTCGCATGGATTTGAAGCTAAACCTTCTACACCGCATTGATTTGCAGCTAAATCATGTGCATCGCATCTAATTGATGCTAACTCGTTTGTTTCCCCTGCATTTGAAGCTATTTCAGATATATCGCATGTATCTGATGCTAAATCATTTGTTTCGCATGGATTTGAAGCTAAGCCTTCTACTTCGTATCGATTTGAAGTTAAATGATATGTATCGCATGGATTTTGAAGCTTCCCCGTTTGATTCGTCTGAATTTACTGCTATATCACTAACATACCAAGTGTTTGTTGGTAAATCATTTGTTTCGCATGGATTTGAGGCTAAACCTTCTACATCGCATTGATTTGAAGCTAAATCATGTGTTGCGCTTGGATTTGAATCTATAACTTCTACATCGCATTCATTTGAAGCTAAATCATGTGGTTCTTTTGGATTTGAAGATATACCTTCTACATCGCTTTGATTTGAAGCTAAATCATGTGTTTTGCATGGAATTGATGCTAACTCGTTTGTTTCCCCTGCATTTGAAGCTATTTCGGTTATATCGCAAGTATCTGATACTAAATCATTTGTCTCGCATGGATTTGAAGATAAACCTTCTACATCGCATTGATTTGAAGCTAAATCATGTGTTGCGCGTGGATTTGTATCTATACCTTCTACATCGCATTGATTTGAAGCTAAATCATGTGTTTCGTTTGGATTTGAAGATATACCTTCTACATCGCTTTGATTTGAAGCTAAATCATGTGTTTTGCATGGAATTGATGCTAACTCGTTTGTTTCCCCTGCTTTTGAAGCTCTTTCAGTTATGTCGCAAGTATCTGATGCTAAATCATTTGTTTCGCATGGATTGAAGCTAATCCTTCTACATCGCATTGATTTGCATCTAAATCATGTGTTTCGCATGGATTTGAAGCTAACTCGTTTGTTTCCCCTGCATTTGAAGCTATATCAGTTATATCGCAAGTATCTGATGCTAAATCATTTGTTTCGCATGGATTTGAAGCTAAATCTTCTACATCGCATTGATTTGCAGCTAAATAATGTGTTTTGCATGGAATTGATGCTAACTCGTTTGTTTCCCCTGCATTTGAAGCAATTTCGGTTATATCGCAAGTATCTGATGCTAAATCATTTGTCTCGCATGGATTTGAAGCTAAACCTTCTACATCGCATGTATCTGATGCTAAATCATTTGTTTCGCATGGATTTGAAGCTAAGCCTTCTACTTCGTATCGATTTGAAGTTAAATGATATGTATCGCATGGATTTTGAAGCTTCCCCGTTTGATTCGTCTGAATTTCCTGCTATATCACTAATATACCAAGTGTTTGTAGGTAAATCATTTGTTTCGCATGGATTTGAGGCTAAACCTTCTACATCGCATTGATTTGAAGCTAAATCATGTGTTGCGCTTGGATTTGAATCTATAACTTCTACATCGCATTCATTTGAAGCTAAATCATGTGGTTCTTTTGGATTTGAAGATATACCTTCTACATCGCTTTGATTTGAAGCTAAATCATGTGTTTCGTTTGGATTTGAAGATATACCTTCTACATCGCTTTGATTTGAAGCTAAATCATGTGTTTTGCATGGAATTGATGCTAACTCGTTTGTTTCCCCTGCATTTGAAGCTATTTCAGTTATGTCGCAAGTATCTGATGCTAAATCATTTGTTTCGCATGGATTTGAAGCTAAACCTTCTACATCGCATTGATTTGCATCTAAATCATGTGTTTCGCATGGATTTGAAGCTAACTCGTTCGTTTCGCCTGCATTTGCAGCTATATCACTTACATCACAAGTGTTTGAAGCTAAATCATTTGTTTCGCATGGATTTGAAGCTAAACCTTCTACATCGCATTGATTTGAAGCTAAATCATGTGTTTTGCATGGATTTTATGCTAACTCGTTTGTTTCCCCTGCATTTGAAGCTATATCAGTTATATCGCAAGTATCTGATGCTAAATCATTTGTTTCGCATGCATTTGAAGCTAAACCTTCTACATCGCATTGATTTACAGCTAAATCATGTGTTTCGCATGGATTTGAAGCTAACTCGTTCGTTTCGCCTGCATTTGATGCTATATCACTTATATCGTAAGTGTTTGAAGCTAAATCATTTGTTTCGCATGGATTTGAAGCTAAACCTTCTACATCGCATTGATTTGCAGCTAAATCATGTGTGTCGCATGGATTTGAAGCTAACTCGTTTGTTTCCCCTGCATTTGAAGCTATATCAGTTATATCGTAAGTATCTGATGCTAAATCATTTGTTTCGCATGGATTTGAAGCTAAACCTTCTACATCGCATTGATTTGCATCTAAATCATGTGTTTCGCATGGATTTGAAGCTAACTCGTTCGTTTCGCCTGCATTTGCAGCTATATCACTTACATCACAAGTGTTTGAAGCTAAATCATTTGTTTCGCATGGATTTGAAGCTAAACCTTCTACATCGCATTGATTTGAAGCTAAATCATGTGTTTTGCATGGATTTTATGCTAACTCGTTTGTTTCCCCTGCATTTGAAGCTATATCAGTTATATCGCAAGTATATGATGCTAAATCATTTGTTTCGCATGGATTTGAAGCTAAACCTTCTACATCGCATTGATTTGCATCTAAATCATGTGTTTCGCATGGATTTGAAGCAAACTCGTTCGTTTCGCCTGCATTTGAAGCTATATCACTTATATCGCAAGTGTTTGAAGCTAAATCATTTGTTTCGCATGGATTTGAAGCTAAACCTTCTACATCGCATTGATTTGAAGCTAAATCATGTGTTTCGCATGGATTTGAAGCTAACTCGTTTGTTTCCCCTGCATTTGAAGCTATATCAGTTATATCGCAAGTATCTGATGCTAAATCATTTGTTTCGCATGGATTTGAAGCTAAATCTTCTACATCGCATTGATTTGCAGCTAAATCATGTGTTTTGCATGGAATTGATGCTAACTCGTTTGTTTCCCCTGCATTTGAAGCTATTTCGGTTATATCGCAAGTATCTGATGCTAAATCATTTGTCTCGCATGGATTTGAAGCTAAACCTTCTACATCGCATTGATTTGCAGCTAAATCATGTGTATCGCATCTAATTGATGCTAACTCGTTTGTTTCCCCTGCATTTGAAGCTATATCAGTTATATCGCAAGTACATGTTGCTAAATCATTTGTTTCGCATGGATTTGAAGCTAAACCTTCTACATCGCATTGATTTGCATCTAAATCATGTGTTTCGCATGGTTTGAAGTTAACTCGTTCGTTTCGCCTGCATTTGAAGCTATATCACTTATATCGCAAGTGTTTGAAGCTAAATCATCTGTTTCGAATGGATTTGAAGCTAAACCTTCTACATCGCATTGATTTGAAGCTAAATCATTTGTTTCGCATGGATTTGAAGCTATACCTTCTACATCGCATTGATTTGCAGCTAAATCATGTGTTTCGCATGGATTTGAAGCTAACTCGGTCGTTTGGCCTGCATTTGAAGCTGTTTCAGTTATATCGCAAGTATCTGAAGCTAAAACATTTGTTCCGTATAGATTTGAAGTTTAACCTTCTACATCGCATTGATTTGAAGCTGAATCATGTATTTTGCATGGATTTGAAGCTAACTCGTTAGTTTCGCCTGCATTTGATGCAATATCAATGTATCGCAAGTATCTGAACCTAAATCATTTGTTTCGCATGGATTTGAAGCTAAACCTTCTACATCGCATTGATTTGCAGCTAAATCATGCGTTTCGCATGGATTTGAAGCTAACTCGTTTGTTTCCCCTGCATTTGAAGCTATATCAGTTATATCGTAAGTATCTGATGCTAAATCATTTGTTTCGCATGGATTTGAAGCTAAACCTTCTACATCGCATTGATTTGCATCTAAATCATGTGTTTCGCATGGATTTGAAGCTAACTCGTTCGTTTCGCCTGCATTTGCAGCTATATCACTTACATCACAAGTGTTTGAAGCTAAATCATTTGTTTCGCATGGATTTGAAGCTAAACCTTCTACATCGCATTGATTTGAAGCTAAATCATGTGTTTTGCATGGATTTTATGCTAACTCGTTTGTTTCCCCTGCATTTGAAGCTATATCAGTTATATCGCAAGTATCTGATGCTAAATCATTTGTTTCGCATGCATTTGAAGCTAAACCTTCTACATCGCATTGATTTACAGCTAAATCATGTGTTTCGCATGGATTTGAAGCTAACTCGTTCGTTTCGCCTGCATTTGATGCTATATCACTTATATCGTAAGTGTTTGAAGCTAAATCATTTGTTTCGCATGGATTTGAAGCTAAACCATCTACATCGCATTGATTTGCAGCTAAATCATGTGTGTCGCATGGATTTGAAGCTAACTCGTTTGTTTCCCCTGCATTTGAAGCTATATCAGTTATATCGTAAGTATCTGATGCTAAATCATTTGTTTCGCATGGATTTGAAGCTAAACCTTCTACATCGCATTGATTTGCATCTAAATCATGTGTTTCGCATGGATTTGAAGCTAACTCGTTCGTTTCGCCTGCATTTGCAGCTATATCACTTACATCACAAGTGTTTGAAGCTAAATCATTTGTTTCGCATGGATTTGAAGCTAAACCTTCTACATCGCATTGATTTGAAGCTAAATCATGTGTTTTGCATGGATTTTATGCTAACTCGTTTGTTTCCCCTGCATTTGAAGCTATATCAGTTATATCGCAAGTATCTGATGCTAAATCATTTGTTTCGCATGCATTTGAAGCTAAACCTTCTACATCGCATTGATTTACAGCTAAATCATGTGTTTCGCATGGATTTGAAGCTAACTCGTTCGTTTCGCCTGCATTTGATGCTATATCACTTATATCGTAAGTGTTTGAAGCTAAATCATTTGTTTCGCATGGATTTGAAGCTAAACCTTCTACATCGCATTGATTTGCAGCTAAATCATGTGTGTCGCATGGATTTGAAGCTAACTCGTTTGTTTCCCCTGCATTTGAAGCTATATCAGTTATATCGTAAGTATCTGATGCTAAATCATTTGTTTCGCATGGATTTGAAGCTAAACCTTCTACATCGCATTGATTTGCATCTAAATCATGTGTTTCGTTTGGATTTGAAGATATACCTTCTACATCGCTTTGATTTGAAGCTAAGTCATGTGTTTTGCATGGAATTGATGCTAACTCGTTTGTTTCCCCTGCATTTGAAGCTATTTCGGTTATATCGCAAATATCTGATGCTAAATCATTTGTCTCGCATGGATTTGAAGCTAAACCTTCTTCATCGCATTGATTTGAATCTAAATCATGTGTTGCGCTTGGATTTGAATCTATACCTTTTACATCGCATTCATTTGAAGCTAAATCATGTGTTTCGTTTGGATTTGAAGCTAAACCTTCTACATCGCATTGATTTGCATCTAAATCATGTGTTTCGCATGGATTTGAAGTAAACTCGTTCGTTTCGCCTGCATTTGAAGCTATACCACTTATATCGCAAGTGTTTGAAGCTAAATCATTTGTTTCGCATGGATTTGAAGATAAACCTTCTACATCGCATTGATTTGAAGCTAAATCATTTATTTCGCATGGATTTGAAGCTATACCTTCTACATCGCATTGATTTGCAGCTAAATCATGTGTTTCGCATGGATTTGAAGCTAACTCGGTCGTTTCGCCTGCATTTGAAGCTATTTCAGTTATATCGCAAGTATCTGAAGCTAAATCATTTGTTTCGTATAGCTTTGAAGTTTAACCTTCTACATCGCATTGATTTGAAGCTAAATCATGTGTTTCGCTTGGATTTGAAGCTAAACCTTCTACATCGCATTGATTTGCAGCTAAATCATGTGTGTCGCATGGATTTGAAGCTAACTCGTTTGTTTCCCCTGCATTTGAAGCTATATCAGTTATATCGTAAGTATCTGATGCTAAATCATTTGATTCGCATGGATTTGAAGCTAAACCTTCTACATCGCATTGATTTGCATCTAAATCATGTGTTTCGCATGGATTTGAGGCTAACTCGTTCGTTTCGCCTGCATTTGCAGCTATATCACTTACATCACAAGTGTTTGAAGCTAAATCATTTGTTTCGCATGGATTTGAAGCTAAACCTTCTACATCGCATTGATTTGAAGCTAAATCATGTGTTTTGCATGGATTTTATGCTAACTCGTTTGTTTCCCCTGCATTTGAAGCTATATCAGTTATATCGCAAGTATATGATGCTAAATCATTTGTTTCGCATGGATTTGAAGCTAAACCTTCTACATCGCATTGATTTGCATCTAAATCATGTGTTTCGCATGGATTTGAAGTAAACTCGTTCGTTTCGCCTGCATTTGAAGCTATATCACTTATATCGCAAGTGTTTGAAGCTAAATCATTTGTTTCGCATGGATTTGAAGCTAAACCTTCTACATCGCATTGATTTGAAGCTAAATCATTTGTTTCGCATGGATTTGAAGCTATACCTTCTACATCGCATTGATTTGCAGCTAAATCATGTGTTTCGCATGGATTTGAAGCTAACTCGGTCGTTTCGCCTGCATTTGAAGCTATTTCAGTTATATCGCAAGTATCTGAAGCTAAATCATTTGTTTCGTATAGATTGAAGTTTAACCTTCTACATCGCATTGATTTGAAGCTAAATCATGTGTTTCGCTTGGATTTGAAGCTAAACCTTCTACATCGCATTGATTTGCAGCTAAATCATGTGTGTCGCATGGATTTGAAGCTAACTCGTTTGTTTCCCCTGCATTTGAAGCTATATCAGTTATATCGTAAGTATCTGATGCTAAATCATTTGTCTCGCATGGATTTGAAGCTAAACCTTCTTCATCGCATTGATTTGAATCTAAATCATGTGTTGCGCTTGGATTTGAATCTATACCTTTTACATCGCATTCATTTGAAGCTAAATCATGTGTTTCGTTTGGATTTGAAGCTAAACCTTCTACATCGCATTGATTTGCAGCTAAATCATGTGTTTCGCATGGAATTGATGCTAACTCGTTTGTTTCCCCTGCATTTGAAGCTATTTCAGTTATATCGCAAGTATCTGAAGCTAAATCATTTGTTTCGTATAGATTTGAAGTTTAACCTTCTACATCGCATTGATTTGAAGCTAAATCATGTTTTTCGCTTGGATTTGAAACTATACCTTCTACATCGCTTTGATTTGAAGCTAAGACATGTGTTTTGCATGGATTTGAAGCTAACTCGTTTGTTTCCCCTGCATTTGAAGCTATATCAGTTATATCGTAAGTATCTGATGCTAAATCATTTGTTTCGCATGGATTTGAAGATAAACCTTCTACATCGCATTGATTTGAAGCTAAATCATGTGTTGCGCTTGGATTTGAATCTATACCTTCTACATCGCATTGATTTGAAGCTATATCATGTGTTTCGTTTGGATTTGAAGATATACCTTCTACATCGCTTTGATTTGAAGCTAAATCATGTGTTTTGCATGGAATTGATGCTAACTCGTTTGTTTCCCCTGCATTTGAAGCTATTTCAGTTATGTCGCAAGTATCTGATACTAAATCATTTGTTTCGCATGGATTTGAAGCTAAACCTTCTACATCGCATTGATTTGCAGCTAAATCATGCGTTTCGCATGGATTTGAAGCTATACCTTCTACATCGCATTGATTTGCAGCTAAATCATGTGTTTCGTATGGATTTGAAGCTAACTCGGTCGTTTCGCCTGCATTTGAAGCTATTTCAGTTATATCGCAAGTATCTGAAGCTAAATCATTTGTTTCGTATAGATTTGAAGTTTAACCTTCTACATCGCATTGATTTGAAGCTAAATCATGTGTTTCGCTTGGATTTGAATCTATAACTTCTACATCGCATTGATTTGAAGCTAAATCATGTGGTTTGTTTGGATTTGAAGATATACCTTCTACATCGCTTTGATTTGAAGCTAAATCATGTGTTTTGCATGGAATTGATGCTAACTCGTTTGTTTCCCCTGCATTTGAAGCTATTTCGGTTATATCGCAAGTATCTGATACTAAATCATTTGTCTCGCATGGATTTGAAGATAAACCTTCTACATCGCATTGATTTGAAGCTAAATCATGTGTTTCGCATGGATTTGAAGCTAACTCGTTCGTTTCGCCTGCATTTGATGCTATATCACTTATATCGTAAGTGTTTGCAGCTAAATCATGTGTGTCGCATGGATTTGAAGCTAACTCGTTTGTTTCCCCTGCATTTGAAGCTATATCAGTTATATCGTAAGTATCTGATGCTAAATCATTTGTTTCGCATGGATTTGAAGCTAAACCTTCTACATCGCATTGATTTGCATCTAAATCATGTGTTTCGCATGGATTTGAAGCTAACTCGTTCGTTTCGCCTGCATTTGCAGCTATATCACTTACATCACAAGTGTTTGAAGCTAAATCATTTGTTTCGCATGGATTTGAAGCTAAACCTTCTACATCGCATTGATTTGAAGCTAAATCATGTGTTTTGCATGGATTTTATGCTAACTCGTTTGTTTCCCCTGCATTTGAAGCGATATCAGTTATATCGCAAGTATATGATGCTAAATCATTTGTTTCGCATGGATTTGAAGCTAAACCTTCTACATCGCATTGATTTGCATCTAAATCATGTGTTTCGCATGGATTTGAAGTAAACTCGTTCGTTTCGCCTGCATTTGAAGCTATATCACTTATATCGCAAGTGTTTGAAGCTAAATCATTTGTTTCGCATGGATTTGAAGCTAAACCTTCTACATCGCATTGATTTGAAGCTAAATCATTTGTTTCGCATGGATTTGAAGCTATACCTTCTACATCGCATTGATTTGCAGCTAAATCATGTGTTTCGCATGGATTTGAAGCTAACTCGGTCGTTTCGCCTGCATTTGAAGCTATTTCAGTTATATCGCAAGTATCTGAAGCTAAATCATTTGTTTCGTATAGATTTGAAGTTTAACCTTCTACATCGCATTGATTTGAAGCTAAATCATGTGTTTCGCGTGGATTTGGAGCTAAACCTTCTACATCGCATTGATTTGCAGCTAAATCATGTGTGTCGCATGGATTTGAAGCTAACTCGTTTGTTTCCCCTGCATTTGAAGCTATATCAGTTATATCGTAAGTATCTGATGCTAAATCATTTGTTTCGCATGGATTTGAAGCTAAACCTTCTACATCGCATTGATTTGCATCTAAATCATGTGTTTCGCATGGATTTGAGGCTAACTCGTTCGTTTCGCCTGCATTTGCAGCTATATCACTTACATCACAAGTGTTTGAAGCTAAATCATTTGTTTCGCATGGATTTGAAGCTAAACCTTCTACATCGCATTGATTTGAAGCTAAATCATGTGTTTTGCATGGATTTTATGCTAACTCGTTTGTTTCCCCTGCATTTGAAGCTATATCAGTTATATCGCAAGTATATGATGCTAAATCATTTGTTTCGCATGGATTTGAAGCTAAACCTTCTACATCGCATTGATTTGCATCTAAATCATGTGTTTCGCATGGATTTGAAGTAAACTCGTTCGTTTCGCCTGCATTTGAAGCTATATCACTTATATCGCAAGTGTTTGAAGCTAAATCATTTGTTTCGCATGGATTTGAAGCTAAACCTTCTACATCGCATTGATTTGAAGCTAAATCATTTGTTTCGCATGGATTTGAAGCTATACCTTCTACATCGCATTGATTTGCAGCTAAATCATGTGTTTCGCATGGATTTGAAGCTAACTCGGTCGTTTCGCCTGCATTTGAAGCTATTTCAGTTATATCGCAAGTATCTGAAGCTAAATCATTTGTTTCGTATAGATTTGAAGTTTAACCTTCTACATCGCATTGATTTGAAGCTAAATCATGTGTTTCGCTTGGATTTGGAGCTAAACCTTCTACATCGCATTGATTTGCAGCTAAATCATGTGTGTCGCATGGATTTGAAGCTAACTCGTTTGTTTCCCCTGCATTTGAAGCTATATCAGTTATATCGTAAGTATCTGATGCTAAATCATTTGTTTCGCATGGATTTGAAGCTAAACCTTCTACATCGCATTGATTTGCATCTAAATCATGTGTTTCGCATGGATTTGAGGCTAACTCGTTCGTTTCGCCTGCATTTGCAGCTATATCACTTACATCACAAGTGTTTGAAGCTAAATCATTTGTTTCGCATGGATTTGAAGCTAAACCTTCTACATCGCATTGATTTGAAGCTAAATCATGTGTTTTGCATGGATTTTATGCTAACTCGTTTGTTTCCCCTGCATTTGAAGCTATATCAGTTATATCGCAAGTATATGATGCTAAATCATTTGTTTCGCATGGATTTGAAGCTAAACCTTCTACATCGCATTGATTTGCATCTAAATCATGTGTTTCGCATGGATTTGAAGTAAACTCGTTCGTTTCGCCTGCATTTGAAGCTATATCACTTATATCGCAAGTGTTTGAAGCTAAATCATTTGTTTCGCATGGATTTGAAGCTAAACCTTCTACATCGCATTGATTTGAAGCTAAATCATTTGTTTCGCATGGATTTGAAGCTATACCTTCTACATCGCATTGATTTGCAGCTAAATCATGTGTTTCGCATGGATTTGAAGCTAACTCGGTCGTTTCGCCTGCATTTGAAGCTATTTCAGTTATATCGCAAGTATCTGAAGCTAAATCATTTGTTTCGTATAGATTTGAAGTTTAACCTTCTACATCGCATTGATTTGAAGCTAAATCATGTGTTTCGCTTGGATTTGAAGCTAAACCTTCTACATCGCATTGATTTGCAGCTAAATCATGTGTGTCGCATGGATTTGAAGCTAACTCGTTTGTTTCCCCTGCATTTGAAGCTATATCAGTTATATCGTAAGTATCTGATGCTAAATCATTTGTCTCGCATGGATTTGAAGCTAAACCTTCTTCATCGCATTGATTTGAATCTAAATCATGTGTTGCGCATGGATTTGAATCTATACCTTTTACATCGCATTCATTTGAAGCTAAATCATGTGTTTCGTTTGGATTTGAAGATATACCTTCTACATCGCTTTGATTTGCAGCTAAATCATGTGTATCGCATCTAATTGATGCTAACTCGTTTGTTTCCCCTGCATTTGAAGCTATATCAGTTATATCGCAAGTATCTGATGCTAAATCATTTGCTTCGCATGGATTTGAAGCTAAACCTTCTTCATCGCATTGATTTGCATCTAAATCATGTGTTTCGCATGGATTTGAAGCTAACTCGGTCGTTTCGCCTGCATTTGAAGCTATTTCAGTTATATCGCAAGTATCTGAAGCTAAATCATTTGTTTCGTATAGATTTGAAGCTTAACCTTCTACATCGCATTGATTTGAAGCTAAATCATGTGTTTCGCTTGGATTTGAAGCTAAACCTTCTACATCGCATTGATTTGCAGCTAAATCATGTGTGTCGCATGGATTTGAAGCTAACTCGTTTGTTTCCCCTGCATTTGAAGCTATATCAGTTATATCGTAAGTATCTGATGCTAAATCATTTGTCTCGCATGGATTTGAAGCTAAACCTTCTTCATCGCATTGATTTGAATCTAAATCATGTGTTGCGCATGGATTTGAATCTATACCTTTTACATCGCATTCATTTGAAGCTAAATCATGTGTTTCGTTTGGATTTGAAGATATACCTTCTACATCGCTTTGATTTGCAGCTAAATCATGTGTATCGCATCTAATTGATGCTAACTCGTTTGTTTCCCCTGCATTTGAAGCTATATCAGTTATATCGCAAGTATCTGATGCTAAATCATTTGCTTCGCATGGATTTGAAGCTAAACCTTCTACATCGCATTGATTTGCATCTAAATCATGTGTTTCGCATGGAATTGGTGCTAACTTGTTTGTTTCCCCTGCATTTGAAGCTATTTAAGTTATGTCGCAAGTATCTGATACTAAACCATTTGTTTCGCATGGATTGAAGCTAAACCTTATACATCGCATTGATTTGCAGCTAAATCATGCGTTTCGCATGGATTTGAAGCTAACTCGTTTGTTTCCCCTGCATTTGAAGCTATATCAGTTATATCGCAAGTATCTGATGCTAAATCATTTGCTTCGCATGGATTTGAAGCTAAACCTTCTACATCGCATTGATTTGCAGCTAAATCATGTGTGTCGCATGGATTTGAAGCTAACTCGTTTGTTTCCCCTGCATTTGAAGCTATATCAGTTATATCGTAAGTATCTGATGCTAAATCATTTGTCTCGCATGGATTTGAAGCTAAACCTTCTTCATCGCATTGATTTGAATCTAAATCATGTGTTGCGCATGGATTTGAATCTATACCTTTTACATCGCATTCATTTGAAGCTAAATCATGTGTTTCGTTTGGATTTGAAGATATACCTTCTACATCGCTTTGATTTGCAGCTAAATCATGTGTATCGCATCTAATTGATGCTAACTCGTTTGTTTCCCCTGCATTTGAAGCTATATCAGTTATATCGCAAGTATCTGATGCTAAATCATTTGCTTCGCATGGATTTGAAGCTAAACCTTCTTCATCGCATTGATTTGCATCTAAATCATGTGTTTCGCATGGATTTGAAGCTAACTCGGTCGTTTCGCCTGCATTTGAAGCTATTTCAGTTATATCGCAAGTATCTGAAGCTAAATCATTTGTTTCGTATAGATTTGAAGCTTAACCTTCTACATCGCATTGATTTGAAGCTAAATCATGTGTTTCGCTTGGATTTGAAGCTAAACCTTCTACATCGCATTGATTTGCAGCTAAATCATGTGTGTCGCATGGATTTGAAGCTAACTCGTTTGTTTCCCCTGCATTTGAAGCTATATCAGTTATATCGTAAGTATCTGATGCTAAATCATTTGTCTCGCATGGATTTGAAGCTAAACCTTCTTCATCGCATTGATTTGAATCTAAATCATGTGTTGCGCATGGATTTGAATCTATACCTTTTACATCGCATTCATTTGAAGCTAAATCATGTGTTTCGTTTGGATTTGAAGATATACCTTCTACATCGCTTTGATTTGCAGCTAAATCATGTGTATCGCATCTAATTGATGCTAACTCGTTTGTTTCCCCTGCATTTGAAGCTATATCAGTTATATCGCAAGTATCTGATGCTAAATCATTTGCTTCGCATGGATTTGAAGCTAAACCTTCTACATCGCATTGATTTGCATCTAAATCATGTGTTTCGCATGGAATTGGTGCTAACTTGTTTGTTTCCCCTGCATTTGAAGCTATTTAAGTTATGTCGCAAGTATCTGATACTAAACCATTTGTTTCGCATGGATTGAAGCTAAACCTTATACATCGCATTGATTTGCAGCTAAATCATGCGTTTCGCATGGATTTGAAGCTAACTCGTTTGTTTCCCCTGCATTTGAAGCTATATCAGTTATATCGCAAGTATCTGATGCTAAATCATTTGCTTCGCATGGATTTGAAGCTAAACCTTCTACATCGCATTGATTTGCATCTAAATCATGTGTTTCGCATGGAATTGGTGCTAACTTGTTTGTTTCCCCTGCATTTGAAGCTATTTAAGTTATGTCGCAAGTATCTGATACTAAACCATTTGTTTCGCATGGATTGAAGCTAAACCTTATACATCGCATTGATTTGCAGCTAAATCATGCGTTTCGCATGGATTTGAAGCTAACTCGTTTGTTTCCCCTGCATTTGAAGCTATATCAGTTATATCGCAAGTATCTGATGCTAAATCATTTGCTTCGCATGGATTTGAAGCTAAACCTTCTACATCGCATTGATTTGCATCTAAATCATGTGTTTCGCATGGATTTGAAGCTAACTCGTTTGTTTCCCCTGCATTTGAAGCTATATCAGTTATATCGCAAGTATATGATGCTAAATCATTTGTTTCGCATGGATTTGAAGCTAAACCTTCTACATCGCATTGATTTGCATCTAAATCATGTGTTTCGCATGGATTTGAAGTAAACTCGTTTGTTTCCCCTGCATTTGAAGCTATATCAGTTATATCGTAAGTATGTGATGCTAAATCATTTGTCTCGCATGGATTTGAAGCTAAACCTTCTTCATCGCATTGATTTGAATCTAAATCATGTGTTGCGCATGGATTTGAATCTATACCTTTTACATCGCATTCATTTAAAGCTAAATCATGTGTTTCGTTTGGATTTGAAGCTAAACCTTCTACATCGCATTGATTTGCAGCTAAATCATGTGTTTCGCATGGAATTGATGCTAACTCGTTTGTTTCCCCTGCATTTGAAGCTATTTCAGTTATATCGCAAGTATCTGATGCTAAATCATTTGTTTCGCATGGATTTGAAGATAAACCTTCTACATCGCATTGATTTGAAGCTAAATCATGTGTTGCGCTTGGATTTGAATCTATACCTTCTACATCGCATTGATTTGAACCTATATCATGTGTTTCGTTTGGATTTGAAGATATACCTTCTACATCGCTTTGATTTGAAGCTAAATCATGTGTTTTGCATGGAATTGATGCTAACTCGTTTGTTTCCCCTGCATTTGAAGCTATTTCAGTTATGTCGCAAGTATCTGATACTAAATCATTTGTTTCGCATGGATTTGAAGCTAAACCTTCTACATCGCATTGATTTGCAGCTAAATCATGCGTTTCGCATGGATTTGAAGCTATACCTTCTACATCGCATTGATTTGCAGCTAAATCATGTGTTTCGTATGGATTTGAAGCTAACTCGGTCGTTTCGCCTGCATTTGAAGCTATTTCAGTTATATCGCAAGTATCTGAAGCTAAATCATTTGTTTCGTATAGATTTGAAGTTTAACCTTCTACATCGCATTGATTTGAAGCTAAATCATGTGTTTCGCTTGGATTTGAATCTATAACTTCTACATCGCATTGATTTGAAGCTAAATCATGTGGTTTGTTTGGATTTGAAGATATACCTTCTACATCGCTTTGATTTGAAGCTAAATCATGTGTTTTGCATGGAATTGATGCTAACTCGTTTGTTTCCCCTGCATTTGAAGCTATTTCGGTTATATCGCAAGTATCTGATACTAAATCATTTGTCTCGCATGGATTTGAAGATAAACCTTCTACATCGCATTGATTTGAAGCTAAATCATGTGTTTCGCATGGATTTGAAGCTAACTCGTTCGTTTCGCCTGCATTTGATGCTATATCACTTATATCGTAAGTGTTTGAAGCTAAATCATTTGTTTCGCATGGATTTGAAGCTAAACCTTCTACATCGCATTGATTTGCAGCTAAATCATGTGTTTCGCATGGATTTGAAGCTAACTCGTTTGTTTCCCCTGCATTTGAAGCTATTTCGGTTATATCGCAAGTATCTGATGCTAAATCATTTGTCTCGCATGGATTTGAAGCTAAACCTTCTACATCGCATTGATTTGAAGCTAAATCATGTGTTGCGCTTGGATTTGAATCTATACCTTCTACATCGCATTGATTTGAAGCTAAATCATGTGTTTCGTTTGGATTTGAAGATATACCTTCTACATCGCTTTGATTTGCAGCTAAATCATGTGTATCGCATCTAATTGATGCTAACTCGTTTGTTTCCCCTGCATTTGAAGCTATATCAGTTATATCGCAAGTATCTGATGCTAAATCATTTGCTTCGCATGGATTTGAAGCTAAACCTTCTACATCGCATTGATTTGCATCTAAATCATGTGTTTCGCATGGAATTGGTGCTAACTCGTTTGTTTCCCCTGCATTTGAAGCTATTTCAGTTATGTCGCAAGTATCTGATGCTAAACCATTTGTTTCGCATGGATTGAAGCTAAACCTTATACATCGCATTGATTTGCAGCTAAATCATGTGTTTCGCATGGATTTGAAGCTAACTCGTTTGTTTCCCCTGCATTTGAAGCTATATCAGTTATATCGCAAGTATCTGATGCTAAATCATTTCCTTCGCATGGATTTGAAGCTAAACCTTCTACATCGCATTGATTTGCATCTAAATCATGTGTTTCGCATGGATTTGAAGCTAACTCGTTTGTTTCCCCTGCATTTGAAGCTATATCAGTTATATCGCAAGTATATGATGCTAAATCATTTGTTTCGCATGGATTTGAAGCTAAACCTTCTACATCGCATTGATTTGCATCTAAATCATGTGTTTCGCATGGATTTGAAGTAAACTCGTTCGTTTCGCCTGCATTTGAAGCTATATCACTTATATCGCAAGTGTTTGAAGTTAAATCATTTGTTTCGCATGGATTTGAAGCTAAACCTTCTACATCGCATTGATTTGAAGCTAAATCATTTGTTTCGCATGGATTTGAAGCTATACCTTCTACATCGCATTGATTTGCAGCTCAATCATGTGTTTCGCATGGACTTGAAGCTAACTCGGTCGTTTCGCCTGCACTTGAAGCTATTTCAGTTATATCGCAAGTATCTGAAGCTAAATCATTTGTTTCGTATAGATTTGAAGTTTAACCTTCTACATCGCATTGATTTGAAGCTAAATCATGTTTTTCGCTTGGATTTGAAACTATACCTTCTACATCGCTTTGATTTGAAGCTAAGACATGTGTTTTGCATGGATTTGAAGCTAACTCGTTTGTTTCCCCTGCATTTGAAGCTATATCAGTTATATCGTAAGTATCTGATGCTAAATCATTTGTTTCGCATGGATTTGAAGATAAACCTTCTACATCGCATTGATTTGAAGCTAAATCATGTGTTGCGCTTGGATTTGAATCTATACCTTCTACATCGCATTGATTTGAAGCTATATCATGTGTTTCGTTTGGATTTGAAGATATACCTTCTACATCGCTTTGATTTGAAGCTAAATCATGTGTTTTGCATGGAATTGATGCTAACTCGTTTGTTTCCCCTGCATTTGAAGCTATTTCAGTTATGTCGCAAGTATCTGATACTAAATCATTTGTTTCGCATGGATTTGAAGCTAAACCTTCTACATCGCATTGATTTGCAGCTAAATCATGCGTTTCGCATGGATTTGAAGCTATACCTTCTACATCCCATTGATTTGCAGCTAAATCATGTGTTTCGTATGGATTTGAAGCTAACTCGGTCGTTTCGCCTGCATTTGAAGCTATTTCAGTTATATCGCAAGTATCTGAAGCTAAATCATTTGTTTCGTATAGATTTGAAGTTTAACCTTCTACATCGCATTGATTTGAAGCTAAATCATGTGTTGCGCTTGGATTTGAATCTATACCTTCTACATCGCATTGATTTGAAGCTAAATCATGTGTTTCGTTTGGATTTGAAGATATACCTTCTACATCGCTTTGATTTGCAGCTAAATCATGTGTATCGCATCTAATTGATGCTAACTCGTTTGTTTCCCCTGCATTTGAAGCTATATCAGTTATATCGCAAGTATCTGATGCTAAATCATTTGCTTCGCATGGATTTGAAGCTAAACCTTCTACATCGCATTGATTTGCATCTAAATCATGTGTTTCGCATGGAATTGGTGCTAACTCGTTTGTTTCCCCTGCATTTGAAGCTATTTCAGTTATGTCGCAAGTATCTGATGCTAAACCATTTGTTTCGCATGGATTGAAGCTAAACCTTATAGATCGCATTGATTTGCAGCTAAATCATGTGTTTCGCATGGATTTGAAGCTAACTCGTTTGTTTCCCCTGCATTTGAAGCTATATCAGTTATATCGCAAGTATCTGATGCTAAATCATTTGCTTCGCATGGATTTGAAGCTAAACCTTCTACATCGCATTGATTTGCATCTAAATCATGTGTTTCGCATGGATTTGAAGCTAACTCGTTTGTTTCCCCTGCATTTGAAGCTATATCAGTTATATCGCAAGTATATGATGCTAAATCATTTGTTTCGCATGGATTTGAAGCTAAACCTTCTACATCGCATTGATTTGCATCTAAATCATGTGTTTCGCATGGATTTGAAGTAAACTCGTTCGTTTCGCCTGCATTTGAAGCTATATCACTTATATCGCAAGTGTTTGAAGTTAAATCATTTGTTTCGCATGGATTTGAAGCTAAACCTTCTACATCGCATTGATTTGAAGCTAAATCATTTGTTTCGCATGGATTTGAAGCTATACCTTCTACATCGCATTGATTTGCAGCTCAATCATGTGTTTCGCATGGACTTGAAGCTAACTCGGTCGTTTCGCCTGCATTTGAAGCTATTTCAGTTATATCGCAAGTATCTGAAGCTAAATCATTTGTTTCGTATAGATTTGAAGTTTAACCTTCTACATCGCATTGATTTGAAGCTAAATCATGTTTTTCGCTTGGATTTGAAACTATACCTTCTACATCGCTTTGATTTGAAGCTAAGACATGTGTTTTGCATGGATTTGAAGCTAACTCGTTTGTTTCCCCTGCATTTGAAGCTATATCAGTTATATCGTAAGTATCTGATGCTAAATCATTTGTTTCGCATGGATTTGAAGATAAACCTTCTACATCGCATTGATTTGAAGCTAAATCATGTGTTGCGCTTGGATTTGAATCTATACCTTCTACATCGCATTGATTTGAAGCTATATCATGTGTTTCGTTTGGATTTGAAGATATACCTTCTACATCGCTTTGATTTGAAGCTAAATCATGTGTTTTGCATGGAATTGATGCTAACTCGTTTGTTTCCCCTGCATTTGAAGCTATTTCAGTTATGTCGCAAGTATCTGATACTAAATCATTTGTTTCGCATGGATTTGAAGCTAAACCTTCTACATCGCATTGATTTGCAGCTAAATCATGCGTTTCGCATGGATTTGAAGCTATACCTTCTACATCGCATTGATTTGCAGCTAAATCATGTGTTTCGTATGGATTTGAAGCTAACTCGGTCGTTTCGCCTGCATTTGAAGCTATTTCAGTTATATCGCAAGTATCTGAAGCTAAATCATTTGTTTCGTATAGATTTGAAGTTTAACCTTCTACATCGCATTGATTTGAAGCTAAATCATGTGTTTCGCTTGGATTTGAATCTATAACTTCTACATCGCATTGCTTTGAAGCTAAATCATGTGGTTTGTTTGGATTTGAAGATATACCTTCTACATCGCTTTGATTTGAAGCTAAATCATGTGTTTTGCATGGAATTGATGCTAACTCGTTTGTTTCCCCTGCATTTGAAGCTATTTCGGTTATATCGCAAGTATCTGATACTAAATCATTTGTCTCGCATGGATTTGAAGATAAACCTTCTACATCGCATTGATTTGAAGCTAAATCATGTGTTTCGCATGGATTTGAAGCTAACTCGTTCGTTTCGCCTGCATTTGATGCTATATCACTTATATCGTAAGTGTTTGAAGCTAAATCATTTGTTTCGCATGGATTTGAAGCTAAACCTTCTACATCGCATTGATTTGCAGCTAAATCATGTGTTTCGCATGGATTTGAAGCTAACTCGTTTGTTTCCCCTGCATTTGAAGCTATTTCGGTTATATCGCAAGTATCTGATGCTAAATCATTTGTCTCGCATGGATTTGAAGCTAAACCTTCTACATCGCATTGATTTGAAGCTAAATCATGTGTTGCGCTTGGATTTGAATCTATACCTTCTACATCGCATTGATTTGAAGCTAAATCATGTGTTTCGTTTGGATTTGAAGATATACCTTCTACATCGCTTTGATTTGCAGCTAAATCATGTGTATCGCATCTAATTGATGCTAACTCGTTTGTTTCCCCTGCATTTGAAGCTATATCAGTTATATCGCAAGTATCTGATGCTAAATCATTTGCTTCGCATGGATTTGAAGCTAAACCTTCTACATCGCATTGATTTGCATCTAAATCATGTGTTTCGCATGGAATTGGTGCTAACTCGTTTGTTTCCCCTGCATTTGAAGCTATTTCAGTTATGTCGCAAGTATCTGATGCTAAACCATTTGTTTCGCATGGATTGAAGCTAAACCTTATACATCGCATTGATTTGCAGGTAAATCATGCGTTTCGCATGGATTTGAAGCTAACTCGTTTGTTTCCCCTGCATTTGAAGCTATATCAGTTATATCGCAACGTATATGATGCTAAATCATTTGTTTCGCATGGATTTGAAGCTAAACCTTCTACATCGCATTGATTTGCATCTAAATCATGTGTGTCGCATGGATTTGAAGCTAACTCGTTTGTTTCCCCTGCATTTGAAGCTATATCAGTTATATCGTAAGTATCTGATGCTAAATCATTTGTTTCGCATGGATTTGAAGCTAAACCTTCTACATCGCATTGATTTGCATCTAAATCATGTGTTTCGCATGGATTTGAGGCTAACTCGTTCGTTTCGCCTGCATTTGCAGCTATATCACTTACATCACAAGTGTTTGAAGCTAAATCATTTGTTTCGCATGGATTTGAAGCTAAACCTTCTACATCGCATTGATTTGAAGCTAAATCATGTGTTTTGCATGGATTTTACGCTAACTCGTTTGTTTCCCCTGCATTTGAAGCTATATCAGTTATATCGCAAGTATCTGATGCTAAATCATTTGTATCGCATGGATTTGAAGCTAAACCTTCTACAACTCATTGATTTACAGCTAAATCATGTGTTTCGCATGGATTTGAAGCTAACTCGTTCGTTTCGCCTGCATTTTATGCTATATCACTTATATCGTAAGTGTTTGAAGCTAAATTATTTGTTTCGCATGCATTTGAAGCTAAACCTTCTACATCGCATTGATTTACAGCTAAATCATGTGTTTCGCATGGATTTGAAGCTAACTCGTTTGTTTCCCCTGCATTTGAAGCTATTTCGGTTATATCGCAAGTATCTGATGCTAAATCATTTGTCTCGCATGGATTTGAAGCTAAACCTTCTACATCGCATTGATTTGCAGCTAAATCATGTGTATCGCATGGATTTGAAGCTAACTCGTTCGTTTCGCCTGCATTTGATGCTATATCACTTATATCGCATGTGTTTGAAGCTAAATCATTTGTTTCGCATGGATTTGAAGTTTAACATTCTACATCGCATTGATTTGAAGCTAAATCATGTGTTTCGCATGGATTTGAAGCTAACTCGTTAGTTGCGCCTGCATTTGAAGCAATATCAATGTATCGCAAGTATCTGAACCTAAATCATTTGTTTCGCATGGATTTGAAGCTAAGCCTTCTACTTCGTATCGATTTGAAGTTAAATGATATGTATCGCATGGATTTTGAAGCTTCCCCGTTTGATTCGTCCGCATTTCCTGCTATATCACTTATCTTCGAAGTGTTTGTAGGTAAATCATTTGTTTCGCATGGATTTGAAGCTATACTTTCTACATTGCTTTGATTTGAAGCTAAATCATGTGTTTTGCATGGATTGGATGCTAACTCGTTTGTTTCCCCTGCATTTGAAGCTATTTCAGTTGTATCGCAAGTATCTGATGCTAAATCATGTGTTTCGCTTGGATTTGAAGCTAAACCATTTACATCGCATTGATTTGCAGCTAAATCATGTGTTTCGCATGGATTTGAAGCTAACCCGTTTGTTTCGTCTGCATTTAAAGCTATTTCACTTATATCACAAGTATCTGAAGCTAAATCATTGGTTTCGCATGGATTTGATGCTAAACCTTCTACATCGCTTTGATTTACTGCTAAATCATGTGTTTCGCATGGATTTGATGCTAACTCGTTTGTTTCGCATGCAGTTGATGCTAAATCATGTATATCAGAAGTATCTGAAGCTAAAGCATTTGTTTCGCATGATTTTGAATCTAAACCATGTGTTTCGCATGAATTTGAACCTAAATCTTGTCTTTCCTATGTATTTGAACCTTAATCATGTGTTTTGCATGGATTTGAAGCAAACTAGATTGTTTCGTCTGCATTTGAAGCTATATCACTTGTATCGCAAGTATCTGAAGATAAATCATTTGTTCCGTATGGATTTGAAGCTAAGCCTTCTACTTCACATTGATTTGGAGCTAAATCATGTGTATGGCATGGATTTGAAGCTAACTCGTTTGTTTCGTCTGCATTTGAAGCTATGTCACTTATATCACAAGTATCTGAAGCTAAATCATTGGTTTCGCATGGATTTGAAGCTAAACCTTCTACATCGCATTGATTTGCTGCTAAATCGTGTGTTTCGCTTTGATATGAAGCTAACTCGTTTGTTTCCCCGCATTTGAAGCTATATCACTTGTATCGCAAGTATCTAATGCTTAATCATATGTGTCGCTTGGATTTGAAGCTAAACCTTCAACATAGCATTGAATTGAAGCTTAATCATGTGTTTTGCATGAATTTGAAGCTAAAGTCGGTCGTTTCGCCTGCATTGGATGCTATATCAATTATATCGCAAGTATCTGAAGCTAAATCATTTGTTTCGTATAGATTTGAAGTTTAACCTTCTACATCGCATTGATTCGAAGCTAAATCATGTGTTTCGCATGGATTTGAAGCTAACTCGGTCGTTTCGCGTACATTTGAAGCTATTTCAGTTATATCGCAAGTATCTGAAGCTAAATCATTTGTTTCGTAGATTTGAAGTTTAACCTTCTTCATCGCATTGATTTGAAGCTAAATCGTGTATTTTGCATGGATTTGAAGCTAACTCGTTAGTTTCTCCTGCATTTGAAGCAATATCAATGTATCGCAAGTATCTGAACCTAAATCATTTGTTTCGCATGGATTTGAGGCTAAGCCTTCTACTTCGCATGGATTTAAAGCGAAATGATGTGTATCGCATGGATTTTGAAGTTAATCCCTTTTGATTCCTTTGCATTTGCAGCTATATCACTTACATCACAAGTGTTTGAAGCTAAATCATTTGTTTCGCATGGATTTGAAGCTAAACCTTCTACATCGCATTGATTTGCATCTAAATCATGTGTTTCGCATGGATTTGAAGCTAACTCGTTCGTTTCGCCTGCATTTGAAGCTATATCACTTATATCGCAAGTGTTTAAAGCTAAATCATTTGTTTCGCATGGATTTGAAGCTATACCTTCTACATCGCATTGATTTGCAGCTAAATCATGTGTATCGCATGGATTTGAAGCTAACTCGTTCGTTTCGCCTGCATTTGATGCTATATCACTTATATCGCATGTGTTTGAAGCTAAATCATTTGTTTCGCATGGATTTGAAGTTTAACATTCTACATCGCATTGATTTGAAGCTAAATCATGTGTTTCGCATGGATTTGAAGCTAACTCGTTAGTTGCGCCTGCATTTGAAGCAATATCAATGTATCGCAAGTATCTGAACCTAAATCATTTGTTTCGCATGGATTTGAAGCTAAGCCTTCTACTTCGTATCGATTTGAAGCTAAATGATATGTATTGCATGGATTTTGAAGTTAATCCCTTTTGATTCCTTTGCATTTGCAGCTATATCACTTACATCACAAGTGTTTGAAGCTAAATCATTTGTTTCGCATGGATTTGAAGCTCAACCTTCTACATCGCATTGATGTACAGCTAAATCATGTGTTTCGCATGGATTTGAAGCTAACTCGTTCGTTTCGCCTGCATTTGATGCTATATCACTTATATCGTAAGTGTTTGAAGCTAAATCATTTGTTTCGCGTAGATTTGAAGCTAAACCTTCTACATCGCATTGATTTGAAGCTAAATCATGTGTGTCGCATTGATTTGAAGCTAACTCGTTTGTTTCCCCTGCATTTGAAGCTATTTCGGTTATATCGCAAGTATCTGATGCTAAATCATTTGTCTCGCATGGATTTGAAGCTAAACCTTCTACATCGCATTGATTTGAAGTTAAATCATTTGTTGCGCTTGGAATTGAATCTATACCTTCTACATCGCATTGATTTGAAGCTAAATCATGTGTTTAGTTTGGATTTGAAGCTAATCCTTCTACATCGCATTGATTTGCAGCTAAATCATGTGTATCGCATCTAATTGTTGCTAACTCGTTTGTTTCCCCTGCATTTGAAGCTATTTCAGATATATCGCATGTATCTGATGCTAAATCATTTGTTTCGCATGGATTTGAAGCTAAGCCTTCTACTTCGTATCGATTTGCATCTAAATCATGTGTTTCGCATGGATTTGAAGCTAACTCGTTTGTTTCCCCTGCATTTGAAGCTATATCACTTATATCGCAAGTGTTTGAATCTAAATCATTTGTTTCGCATGGATTTGAAGCTAAACCTTCTACATCGCATTGATTTGAAGCTAAATCATTTGTTTCGCATGGATTTAAAGCTATACCTTCTACATCGCATTGATTTGCAGCTAAAGCATGTGTTTCGCATGGATTTGAAGCTAAAGTCGGTCGTTTCGCCTGCATTGGATGTTATATCAATTATATCGCAAGTATCTGAAGCTAAATCATTTGTTTCGTATAGATTTGAAGTTTAACCTTCTACATCGCATTGATTCGAAGCTAAATCATGTGTTTCGCATGGATTTGAAGCTAACTCGTTAGTTTCGCCTGCATTTGAAGCAATATCAATGTATCGCAAGTATCTGAACCTAAATCATTTGTTTCGCATGGATTTGAAGCTAAGCCTTCTACTTCGTATCGATTTGAAGTTAAATGATATGTATCGCATGGATTTTGAAGCTTCCCCGTTTGATTCGTCCGCATTTCCTGCTATATCACTTATCTTCCAAGTGTTTGTAGGTAAATCATTTGTTTCGCATGGATTTGAAGCTATACTTTCTACATCGCTTTGATTTGAAGCTAAATCATGTGTTTTGCATGGATTTGATGCTAACTCGTTTGTTTCCCCTGCATTTGAAGCTATTTCAGTTGTATCGCAAGTATCTGATGCTAAATCATGTGTTTCGCTTGGATTTGAAGCTAAACCATTTACATCGCATTGATTTGCAGCTAAATCATGTGTTTCGCATGGATTTGAAGCTAACCCGTTTGTTTCGTCTGCATTTAAAGCTATTTCACTTATATCACAAGTATCTGAAGCTAAATCATTGGTTTCGCATGGATTTGAAGCTAAACCTTCTACATCGCTTTGATTTACTGCTAAATCATGTGTTTCGCATGGATTTGATGCTAACTCGTTTGTTTCGCATGCAGTTGATGCTAAATCATGTATATCAGAAGTATCTGAAGCTAAAGCATTTGTTTCGCATGATTTTGAATCTAAACCATGTGTTTCGCATGAATTTGAACCTAAATCTTGTCTTTCCTATGTATTTGAACCTTAATCATGTGTTTTGCATGGATTTGAAGCAAACTAGATTGTTTCGTCTGCATTTGAAGCTATATCACTTGTATCACAAGTATCTGAAGATAAATCATTTGTTCCGTATGGATTTGAAGCTAAGCCTTCTACTTCACATTGATTTGGAGCTAAATCATGTGTATGGCATGGATTTGAAGCTAACTCGTTTGTTTCGTCTGAATTTGAAGCTATGTCACTTATATCACAAGTATCTGAAGCTAAATCATTGGTTTCGCATGGATTTGAAGCTAAACCTTCTACATCGCATTGATTTGCTGCTAAATCGTGTGTTTCGCTTTGATATGAAGCTAACTCGTTAGTTTCGCCTGCATTTGAAGCAATATCAATGTATCGCAAGTATCTGAACCTAAATCATTTGTTTCGCATGGATTTGAAGCTAAGCCTTCTACATCGTATCGATTTGAAGTTAAATGATATGTATCGCATGGATTTTGAAGCTTCCCCGTTTGATTCGTCTGCATTTCCTGCTATATCACTTATATCCCAAGTGTTTCTAGGTAAATCATTTGTTTCGCATGGATTTGAAGCTAAACCTTCTACATCGCATTGATTTGAAGCTAAATCATGTGTTGCGCTTGGATTTGAATCTATAACTTCTACATCGCATTGATTTGAACCTAAATCATGTGTTTCGTTTGGATTTGAAGATATACCTTCTACATCGCTTTGATTTGCAGCTAAATCATGTGTTGCGCTTGGATTTGAATCTATAACTTCTACATCGCATTGATTTGAAACTAAATCATGTGTTTCGTTTGGATTTGAAGATATACCTTCTACATCGCTTTGATTTGAAGCTAAGTCATGTGTTTTGCATGGAATTCATGCTAACTCGTTTGTTTCCCCTGCATTTGAAGCTATTTCGGTTATATCGCAAATATCTGATGCTAAATCATTTGTCTCGCATGGATTTGAAGCTAAACCTTCTTCATCGCATTGATTTGAAGCTAAATCATGTGTTCCGCTTGGACTTGAATCTATACCTTTTACATCGCATTCATTTGAAGCTAAATCATGTGTTTCGTTTGGATTTGAAGCTAAACCTTCTACATCGCATTGATTTGAAGCTAAATCATGTGTTTCGCATGGAATTGATGCTAACTCGTTTGTTTCCCCTGCATTTGAAGCTATTTCAGTTATATCGCAAGTATCTGATGCTAAATCATTTGTTTCGCATGGATTTGAAGATAAACCTTCTACATCGCATTGATTTGAAGCTAAATCATGCGTTTCGCATGGATTTGAAGCTAACTCGTTTGTTTCCCCTGCATTTGAAGCTATATCAGTTATATCGCAAGTATCTGATGCTAAATCATTTGCTTCGCATGGATTTGAAGCTAAACCTTCTACATCGCATTGATTTGCATTTAAATCATGTGTTTCGCATGGAATTGATGCTAACTCGTTTGTTTCCCCTGCATTTGAAGCTATTTCAGTTATGTCGCAAGTATCTGATGCTAAATCATTTGTTTCGCATGGATTGAAGCTAAACCTTATACATCGCATTGATTTGCAGCTAAATCATGCGTTTCGCATGGATTTGAAGCTAACTCGTTTGTTTCCCCTGCATTTGAAGCTATATCAGTTATATCGCAAGTATCTGATGCTAAATCATTTGCTTCGCATGGATTTGAAGCTAAACCTTCTACATCGCATTGATTTGAAGCTAAATCATGTGATTTGCTTGCATTGGAAACTAACTTGTTTATTTCGTCTGCATTTGAAGTTGTATCACTTATATCGCAAGTATCTGCAGCTAAATCATTTGTGTCTAATGGATTTGAACCTAAACCATCTACATAGCATTGATTTGCAGCTAAATCATGTGTTTTGCATGGAATTTATGCTAACTCGTTTGTTTCGTCTGCATTTGAAGATATTTCAGTTATATCGCAAGTATCTGATGCTAAATCATGTGTTTCGCTTGGATTTGGAGCTAAACCTTTTACATCGCATTGATTTGCAGCTAAATCATGTGTTTTGCATGGATTTGATGCTAACTCGTTTGTTTCCCCTGCATTCGAAGCTATTTCGGTTATATCGCAACTATCTGATGCTAAATCATTTGTCTCGCATGGATTTGAAGCTAAACCTTCTACATCGCATTGATTTGAAGCTAAATCATGTGTTGCGCTTGGATTTGAATCTATACCTTCTACATCGCATTGATTTGAAGCTAAATCATGTGTTTCGTTTGGATTTGAAGATATACCTTGTACATCGCTTTGATTTGAAGCTAAATCATGTGTTTGGCTTGGATTTGAAGCTAACTCGTTTGTTTCGCATGCTGTTGAAGCTATATCACCTATAATTCAAAAGTTTGAAGCTCAATCATTTGCTTCGCATGGCCTTGAAGCTAATCCATATACATCGCATTGATTTGAAGCTAAATCATGTGTTTCGCATGGATTTGGAGCTATCTCGTTAGTTTCGTCTGCATTTGAAACTATAACACTTATATACCAATTGTTTGATGCTAAATCATTTGTTTCGCATGGATTTGAAGATATACCTTCTACATCGCTTTGATTTGAAGCTAAATCATGTGTTTGGCTTGGATTTGAAGCTAACTCGTTTGTTTCGCATGCTGTTGAAGCTATATCACCTATAATCCAAAAGTTTGAAGCTCAATCATTTGCTTCGCATGGACTTGAAGCTAATCCATATACATCGCATTGATTTGAAGCTAAATCATGTGTTTCGCATGGATTTGGAGCTATCTCGTTAGTTTCGTCTGCATTTGAAACTATAACACTTATATACCAAGTGTTTGATGCTAAATCATTTGTTTCGCATGGATTTGAAGATATACCTTCTACATCGCTTTGATTTGAAGCTAAATCATGTGTTTTGCATGGAATTGATGCTAACTCGTTTGTTTCCCCTGCATTTGAAGCTATTTCAGTTATATCGCAAGTATCTGATGCTAAATCATTTGTTTCGCATGGATTTGAAGATAAACCTTCTACATCGCATTGATTTGAAGCTAAATCATGCGTTTCGCATGGATTTGAAGCTAACTCGTTTGTTTCCCCTGCATTTGAAGCTATATCAGTTATATCGCAAGTATCTGATGCTAAATCATTTGCTTCGCATGGATTTGAAGCTAAACCTTCTACATCGCATTGATTTGCATCTAAATCATGTGTTTCGCATGGAATTGATGCTAACTCGTTTGTTTCCCCTGCATTTGAAGCTATTTCAGTTATGTCGCAAGTATCTGATGCTAAATCATTTGTTTCGCATGGATTGAAGCTAAACCTTATACATCGCATTGATTTGCAGGTAAATCATGCGTTTCGCATGGATTTGAAGCTAACTCGTTTGTTTCCCCAGCATTTGAAGCTATATCAGTTATATCGCAAGTATCTGATGCTAAATCATTTGCTTCGCATGGATTTGAAGCTAAACCTTCTACATCGCATTGATTTGCATCTAAATCATGTGTTTCGCATGGATTTGAAGCTAACTCGTTCGTTTCGCCTGCATTTGCAGCTATATCACTTACATCACAAGTGTTTGAAGCTAAATCATTTGTTTCGCATGGATTTGAAGCTAAACCTTCTACATCGCATTGATTTACAGCTAAATCATGTGTTTCGCATGGATTTGAAGGTAACTCGTTCGTTTCGCCTGCATTTGATGCTATATCACTTATATCGTAAGTGTTTGAAGCTAAATCATTTGTTTCGCATGGATTTGAAGCTAAACCTTCTACATCGCATTGATTTACAGCTAAATCATGTGTGTCGCATGGATTTGAAGCTAATTCGTTTGTTTGCCCTGCATTTGAAGCTATTTCGGTTATATCGCAAGTATCTGATGCTAAATCATTTGTCTCGCATGGATTTGAAGCTAAACCTTCTACATCGCATTGATTTGAAGCTAAATCATGTGTTGCGCTTGGATTTGAATCTATACCTTCTACATCGCATTGATTTGAAGCTAAATCATGTGTTTCGTTTGGATTTGAAGATATACCTTCTACATCGCTTTGATTTGCAGCTAAATCATGTGTATCGCATCTAATTGGTGCTAACTCGTTTGTTTCTCCTACATTTGAAGCTATTTCAGATATATCGCAAGTATCTGATGCTAAATCATTTGTTTCGCATGGATTTGAAGCTAAGCCTTCTACTTCGTATCGATTTGAAGTTAAATGATATGTATCGCATGGTTTTTGAAGCTTCCCCGTTTGAATCGTCTGCATTTCCTGCTATATCACTTATATCCCAAGTGTTTGTAGGTAAATCATTTGTTTCGCATGGATTTGAACCTAATCCTTCTACATCGCATTGATTTGAAGCTAAATCATGTGTTTTGCATGGATTTGAAGCTAAACCTTCTACATCGCATTGATTTGCAGCTAAATCATGTGTGTCGCATGGATTTGAAGCTAACTCGTTTGTTTCCCCTGCATTTGAAGCTATTTCGGTTATATCGCAAGTATCTGATGCTAAATCATTTGTCTCGCATGGATTTGAAGCTAAAGTTTCTACATCGCATTGATTTGCATCTAAATCATTTGTTTCGCATGGATTTGAAGCTATACCTTCTACATCGCATTGATTTGCAGCTAAATCATGTGTTTCGCATGGATTTGAAGCTAAAGTCGGTCGTTTCGCCTGCATTGGATGCTATATCAATTATATCGCAAGTATCTGAAGCTAAATCATTTGTTTCGTATAGATTTGAAGTTTAACCTTCTACATCGCATTGATTCGAAGCTAAATCATGTGTTTCGCATGGATTTGAAGCTAACTCGTTAGTTTCGCCTGCATTTGAAGCAATATCAATGTATCGCAAGTATCTGAACCTAAATCATTTGTTTCGCATGGATTTGAAGCTAAGCCTTCTACTTCGTATCGATTTGAAGTTAAATGATATGTATCGCATGGATTTTGAAGCTTCCCCGTTTGATTCGTCTGCATTTCCTGCTATATCACTTATATCCCAAGTGTTTGTAGGTAAATCATTTGTTTCGCATGGATTTGAAGCTAAACCTTCTACATCGCATTGATTTGAAGCTAAATCATGTGTTGCGCTTGGATTTGAATCTATAACTTCTACATCGCATTGATTTGAACCTAAATCATGTGTTTCGTTTGGATTTGAAGATATACCTTCCACATAGCTTTGATTTGAAGCTAAGTCATGTGTTTTGCATGGAATTGATGCTAACTCGTTTGTTTCCCCTGCATTTGAAGCTATTTCGGTTATATCGCAAATATCTGATGCTAAATCATTTGTCTCGCATGGATTTGAAGCTAAACCTTCTTCATCGCATTGATTTGAAGCTAAATCATGTGTTGCGCTTGGATTTGAATCTATACTTTTTACATCGCATTCATTTGAAGCTAAATCATGTGTTTCGTTTGGATTTGAAGCTAAACCTTCTACATCGCATTGATTTGCAGCTAAATCATGTGTTTCGCATGGAATTGATGCTAACTCGTTTGTTTCCCCTGCATTTGAAGCTATTTCAGTTATATCGCAAGTATCTGATGCTAAATCATTTGTTTCGCATGGATTTGAAGCTAAACCTTCTACATCGCATTGATTTGCAGCTAAATCATGCGTTTCGCATGGATTTGAAGCTAACTCGTTTGTTTCCCCTGCATTTGAAGCTATATCAGTTATATCGCAAGTATCTGATGCTAAATCATTTGCTTCGCATGGATTTGAAGCTAAACCTTCTACATCGCATTGATTTGCATCTAAATCATGTGTTTCGCATGCATTTGAAGTAAACTCTTTCGTTTCGCCTGCATTTGAAGCTATATCACTTATATCGCAAGTGTTTGAAGCTAAATCATTTGTTTCGCATGGATTTGAAGCTAAACCTTCTACATCGCATTGATTTGAAGCTAAATCATTTGTTTCGCATGGATTTGAAGCTATACCTTCTACATCGCATTGATTTGCAGCTAAATCATGTGTTTCGCATGGATTTGAAGCTAACTCGGTCGTTTCGCCTGCATTTGAAGCTATTTCAGTTATATCGCAAGTATCTGAAGCTAAATCATTTGTTTCGTATAGATTTGTAGTTTAACCTTCTACATCGCATTGATTTGAAGCTAAATCATGTGTTTCGCTTGGATTTGAAACTATACCTTCTACATCGCTTTGATTTGAAGCTAAGACATGTGTTTTGCATGGATTTGAAGCTAACTCGTTTGTTTCCCCTGCATTTGAAGCTATATCAGTTATATCGTAAGTATCTGATGCTAAATCATTTGTTTCGCATGGATTTGAAGCTAAACCTTCTACATCGCATTGATTTGCATCTAAATCATGTGTTTCGCATGGATTAGAAGCTAACTCGTTCGTTTCGCCTGCATTTGCAGCTATATCACTTACATCACAAGTGTTTGAAGCTAAATCATTTGTTTCGCATGGATTTGAAGCTAAACCTTCTACATCGCATTGATTTGAAGCTAAATCATGTGTTTTGCATGGATTTTATGCTAACTCGTTTGTTTCCCCTGCATTTGAAGCTATATCAGTTATATCGCAAGTATCTGATGCTAAATCATTTGTTTCGCATGGATTTGAAGCTAAACCTTCTACATCGCATTGATTTACAGCTAAATCATTTGTTTCGCATGGATTTGAAGCTAACTCGTTCGTTTCGCCTGCATTTGGTGCTATATCACTTATATCGTAAGTGTTTGAAGCTAAATCATTTGTTTCGCATGGATTTGAAGCTAAACCTTCTACATCGCATTGATTTGCAGCTAAATCATGTGTGTCGCATGGATTTGAAGCTAACTCGTTTGTTTCCCCTGCATTTGAAGCTATTTCGGTTATATCGCAAGTATCTGATGCTAAATCATTTGTCTCGCATGGATTTGAAGCTAAACCTTCTACATCGCATTGATTTGAAGCTAAATCATGTGTTGCGCTTGGATTTGAATCTATACCTTCTACATCGCATTGATTTGAAGCTAAATCATGTGTTTCGTTTGGATTTGAAGATATACCTTCTACATCGCTTTGATTTGCAGCTAAATCATGTGTATCGCATCTAATTGATGCTAACTCGTTTGTTTCTCCTGCATTTGAAGCTATTTCAGATATATCGCAAGTATCTGATGCTAAATCATTTGTTTCGCATGGATTTGAAGCTAAGCCTTCTACTTCGTATCGATTTGAAGTTAAATGATATGTATCGCATGGTTTTTGAAGCTTCCCCGTTTGAATCGTCTGCATTTCCTGCTATATCACTTATATCCCAAGTGTTTGTAGGTAAATCATTTGTTTCGCATGGATTTGAGGCTAAACCTTCTACATCGCATTGATTTGAAGCTAAATGATGTGTTGCGCTTGGATTTGAATCTATATCTTCTACATCGCATTGATTTGCAGCTAAATCATGTGTTTCGCATGGATTTGAAGCTAAAACTTCTAAATCGCATTGATTTGAAGCTAAGTCATGTGATTCGCTTGGCTTTGAAGCTAACTCGTTTGTTTCGTCTGCATTTGAAGCCGTGTCACTTATATCGCAAGTATCTGAAGCTAAATCATTTGTGTCTCATGGATTTGAAACTAAACCTTCTACATAGCATTGACCTGCAGCTAAATCATGTGTCTCGCTTGGATTTGGAGCTAACTCGTTAGTTTCGTCTGCATTTGAAGCTATATCACTTATATCGCTAGTATCTGAAGCTAAATCATTTGTTTCGCATGGATTTGAAGCTAAACCTTCTACATCGCATTGATTTGAAGCTAAATCATGTGTTGCGCTTGGATTTGAATCTATACCTTCTACATCGCATTGATTTGAAGCTAAATCATGTGTTTCGTTTGGATTTGAAGATATACCTTCTACATCGCTTTGATTTGCAGCTAAATCATGTGTATCGCATCTAATTGGTGCTAACTCGTTTGTTTCTCCTACATTTGAAGCTATTTCAGATATATCGCAAGTATCTGATGCTAAATCATTTGTTTCGCATGGATTTGAAGCTAAGCCTTCTACTTCGTATCGATTTGAAGTTAAATGATATGTATCGCATGGTTTTTGAAGCTTCCCCGTTTGAATCGTCTGCATTTCCTGCTATATCACTTATATCCCAAGTGTTTGTAGGTAAATCATTTGTTTCGCATGGATTTGAACCTAATCCTTCTACATCGCATTGATTTGAAGCTAAATCATGTGTTTTGCATGGATTTGAAGCTAAACCTTCTACATCGCATTGATTTGCAGCTAAATCATGTGTGTCGCATGGATTTGAAGCTAACTCGTTTGTTTCTGAAGCTATTTCGGTTATATCGCAAGTATCTGATGCTAAATCATTTGTCTCGCATGGATTTGAAGCTAAAGTTTCTACATCGCATTGATTTGCATCTAAATCATTTGTTTCGCATGGATTTGAAGCTATACCTTCTACATCGCATTGATTTGCAGCTAAATCATGTGTTTCGCATGGATTTGAAGCTAAAGTCGGTCGTTTCGCCTGCATTGGATGCTATATCAATTATATCGCAAGTATCTGAAGCTAAATCATTTGTTTCGTATAGATTTGAAGTTTAACCTTCTACATCGCATTGATTCGAAGCTAAATCATGTGTTTCGCATGGATTTGAAGCTAACTCGTTAGTTTCGCCTGCATTTGAAGCAATATCAATGTATCGCAAGTATCTGAACCTAAATCATTTGTTTCGCATGGATTTGAAGCTAAGCCTTCTACTTCGTATCGATTTGAAGTTAAATGATATGTATCGCATGGATTTTGAAGCTTCCCCGTTTGATTCGTCTGCATTTCCTGCTATATCACTTATATCCCAAGTGTTTGTAGGTAAATCATTTGTTTCGCATGGATTTGAAGCTAAACCTTCTACATCGCATTGATTTGAAGCTAAATCATGTGTTGCGCTTGGATTTGAATCTATAACTTCTACATCGCATTGATTTGAACCTAAATCATGTGTTTCGTTTGGATTTGAAGATATACCTTCCACATAGCTTTGATTTGAAGCTAAGTCATGTGTTTTGCATGGAATTGATGCTAACTCGTTTGTTTCCCCTGCATTTGAAGCTATTTCGGTTATATCGCAAATATCTGATGCTAAATCATTTGTCTCGCATGGATTTGAAGCTAAACCTTCTTCATCGCATTGATTTGAAGCTAAATCATGTGTTGCGCTTGGATTTGAATCTATACTTTTTACATCGCATTCATTTGAAGCTAAATCATGTGTTTCGTTTGGATTTGAAGCTAAACCTTCTACATCGCATTGATTTGCAGCTAAATCATGTGTTTCGCATGGAATTGATGCTAACTCGTTTGTTTCCCCTGCATTTGAAGCTATTTCAGTTATGTCGCAAGTATCTGATGCTAAATCATTTGTTTCGCATGGATTTGAAGCTAAACCTTCTACATCGCATTGATTTGCAGCTAAATCATGCGTTTCGCATGGATTTGAAGCTAACTCGTTTGTTTCACCTGCATTTGAAGCTATATCAGTTATATCGCAAGTATCTGATGCTAAATCATTTGCTTCGCATGGATTTGAAGCTAAACCTTCTACATCGCATTGATTTGAAGCTAAATCATGTGATTTGCTTGCATTGGAAACTAACTTGTTTATTTCGTCTGCATTTGAAGCTGTATCACTTATATCGCAAGTATCTGCAGCTAAATCATTTGTGTCTAATGGATTTGAACCTAAACCATCTACATAGCATTGATTTGCAGCTAAATCATGTGTTTTGCATGGAATTTATTGCTAACTCGTTTGTTTCGTCTGCATTTGAAGATATTTCAGTTATATCGCAAGTATCTGATGCTAAATCATGTGTTTCGCTTGGATTTGGAGCTAAACCTTTTACATCGCATTGATTTGCAGCTAAATCATGTGTTTTGCATGGATTTGATGCTAACTCGTTTGTTTCCCCTGCATTCGAAGCTATTTCGGTTATATCGCAACTATCTGATGCTAAATCATTTGTCTCGCATGGATTTGAAGCTAAACCTTCTACATCGCATTGATTTGAAGCTAAATCATGTGTTGCGCTTGGATTTGAATCTATACCTTCTACATCGCATTGATTTGAAGCTAAATCATGTGTTTCGTTTGGATTTGAAGATATACCTTCTACATCGCTTTGATTTGAAGCTAAATCATGTGTTTTGCATGGAATTGATGCTAACTCGTTTGTTTCCCCTGCATTTGAAGCTATATCGGTTATAACGCAAGTATCTGATACTAAATCATTTGTCTCGCATGGATTTGAAGATAAACCTTCTACATCGGATTGATTTGAAGCTAAATCATGTGTTGCGCGTGGATTTGAATCTATACCTTCTACATCGCATTGATTTGAAGCTAAATCATGTGTTTCGTTTGGATTTGAAGATATACTTTCTACATCGCTTTGATTTGAAGCTAAATCGTGTGTTTTGCATGGAATTGATGCTAACTCGTTTGTTTCCCCTGCATTTGAAGCTATTTCAGTTATATCGCAAGTATCTGATGCTAAATCATTTGTTTCGCATGGATTTGAAGATAAACCTTCTACATCGCATTGATTTGAAGCTAAATCATGCGTTTCGCATGGATTTGAAGCTAACTCGTTTGTTTCCCCTGCATTTGAAGCTATATCAGTTATATCGCAAGTATCTGATGCTAAATCATTTGCTTCGCATGGATTTGAAGCTAAACCTTCTACATCGCATTGATTTGCATCTAAATCATGTGTTTCGCATGGAATTGATGCTAACTCGTTTGTTTCCCCTGCATTTGAAGCTATTTCAGTTATGTCGCAAGTATCTGATTCTAAATCATTTGTTTCGCATGGATTGAAGCTAAACCTTATACATGGCATTGATTTGCAGCTAAATCATGCGTTTCGCATGGATTTGAAGCTAACTCGTTTGTTTCCCCAGCATTTGAAGCTATATCAGTTATATCGCAAGTATCTGATGCTAAATCATTTGCTTCGCATGGATTTGAAGCTAAACCTTCTACATCGCATTGATTTGCATCTAAATCATGTGTTTCGCATGGATTTGAAGCTAACTCGTTCGTTTCGCCTGCATTTGAAGCTATATCACTTATATCGCAAGTGTTTGAAGCTAAATCATTTGTTTCGCATGGATTTGAAGCTAAACCTTCTACATCGCATTGATTTGAAGCTAAATCATTTGTTTCGCATGGATTTGAAGCTATACCTTCTACATCGCATTGATTTGCAGCTAAATCATGTGTTTCGCATGGATTTGAAGCTAACTCGTTTGTTTTCCCCTGCATTTCAAGCTATATCAGTTATATCGTAAGTAATCTGATGCTAAATCATTTGTTTCGCATGGATTTGAAGCTAAACCTTCTACATCGCATTGATTTGCATCTAAATCATGTGTTTCGCATGGATTAGAAGCTAACTCGTTCGTTTCGCCTGCATTTGCAGCTATATCACTTACATCACAAGTGTTTGAAGCTAAATCATTTGTTTCGCATGGATTTGAAGCTAAACCTTCTACATCGCATTGATTTACAGCTAAATCATGTGTTTCGCATGGATTTGAAGGTAACTCGTTCGTTTCGCCTGCATTTGATGCTATATCACTTATATCGTAAGTGTTTGAAGCTAAATCATTTGTTTCGCATGGATTTGAAGCTAAACCTTCTACATCGCATTGATTTACAGCTAAATCATGTGTGTCGCATGGATTTGAAGCTAATTCGTTTGTTTGCCCTGCATTTGAAGCTATTTCGGTTATATCGCAAGTATCTGATGCTAAATCATTTGTCTCGCATGGATTTGAAGCTAAACCTTCTACATCGCATTGATTTGAAGCTAAATCATGTGTTGCGCTTGGATTTGAATCTATACCTTCTACATCGCATTGATTTGAAGCTAAATCATGTGTTTCGTTTGGATTTGAAGATATACCTTCTACATCGCTTTGATTTGCAGCTAAATCATGTGTATCGCATCTAATTGGTGCTAACTCGTTTGTTTCTCCTACATTTGAAGCTATTTCAGATATATCGCAAGTATCTGATGCTAAATCATTTGTTTCGCATGGATTTGAAGCTAAGCCTTCTACTTCGTATCGATTTGAAGTTAAATGATATGTATCGCATGGTTTTTGAAGCTTCCCCGTTTGAATCGTCTGCATTTCCTGCTATATCACTTATATCCCAAGTGTTTGTAGGTAAATCATTTGTTTCGCATGGATTTGAACCTAATCCTTCTACATCGCATTGATTTGAAGCTAAATCATGTGTTTTGCATGGATTTGAAGCTAAACCTTCTACATCGCATTGATTTGCAGCTAAATCATGTGTGTCGCATGGATTTGAAGCTAACTCGTTTGTTTCCCCTGCATTTGAATCTATTTCGGTTATATCGCAAGTATCTGATGCTAAATCATTTGTCTCGCATGGATTTGAAGCTAAAGTTTCTACATCGCATTGATTTGCATCTAAATCATTTGTTTCGCATGGATTTGAAGCTATACCTTCTACATCGCATTGATTTGCAGCTAAATCATGTGTTTCGCATGGATTTGAAGCTAAAGTCGGTCGTTTCGCCTGCATTGGATGCTATATCAATTATATCGCAAGTATCTGAAGCTAAATCATTTGTTTCGTATAGATTTGAAGTTTAACCTTCTACATCGCATTGATTCGAAGCTAAATCATGTGTTTCGCATGGATTTGAAGCTAACTCGTTAGTTTCGCCTGCATTTGAAGCAATATCAATGTATCGCAAGTATCTGAACCTAAATCATTTGTTTCGCATGGATTTGAAGCTAAGCCTTCTACTTCGTATCGATTTGAAGTTAAATGATATGTATCGCATGGATTTTGAAGCTTCCCCGTTTGATTCGTCTGCATTTCCTGCTATATCACTTATATCCCAAGTGTTTGTAGGTAAATCATTTGTTTCGCATGGATTTGAAGCTAAACCTTCTACATCGCATTGATTTGAAGCTAAATCATGTGTTGCGCTTGGATTTGAATCTATAACTTCTACATCGCATTGATTTGAACCTAAATCATGTGTTTCGTTTGGATTTGAAGATATACCTTCCACATAGCTTTGATTTGAAGCTAAGTCATGTGTTTTGCATGGAATTGATGCTAACTCGTTTGTTTCCCCTGCATTTGAAGCTATTTCGGTTATATCGCAAATATCTGATGCTAAATCATTTGTCTCGCATGGATTTGAAGCTAAACCTTCTTCATCGCATTGATTTGAAGCTAAATCATGTGTTGCGCTTGGATTTGAATCTATACTTTTTACATCGCATTCATTTGAAGCTAATCATGTGTTTCGTTTGGATTTGAAGCTAAACCTTCTACATCGCATTGATTTGCAGCTAAATCATGTGTTTCGCATGGAATTGATGCTAACTCGTTTGTTTCCCCTGCATTTGAAGCTATTTCAGTTATATCGTAAGTATCTGATGCTAAATCATTTGTTTCGCATGGATTTGAAGCTAAACCTTCTACATCGCATTGATTTGCAGCTAAATCATGCGTTTCGCATGGATTTGAAGCTAACTCGTTTGTTTCCCCTGCATTTGAAGCTATATCAGTTATATCGCAAGTATCTGATGCTAAATCATTTGCTTCGCATGGATTTGAAGCTAAACCTTCTACATCGCATTGATTTGCATCTAAATCATGCGTTTCGCATGCATTTGAAGTAAACTCTTTCGTTTCGCCTGCATTTGAAGCTATATCACTTATATCGCAAGTGTTTGAAGCTAAATCATTTGTTTCGCATGGATTTGAAGCTAAACCTTCTACATCGCATTGATTTGAAGCTAAATCATTTGTTTCGCATGGATTTGAAAGCTATACCTTCTACATCGCATTGATTTGCAGCTAAATCATGTGTTTCGCATGGATTTGAAGCTAACTCGGTCGTTTCGCCTGCATTTGAAGCTATTTCAGTTATATCGCAAGTATCTGAAGCTAAATCATTTGTTTCGTATAGATTTGTAGTTTAACCTTCTACATCGCATTGATTTGAAGCTAAATCATGTGTTTCGCTTGGATTTGAAACTATACCTTCTACATCGCTTTGATTTGAAGCTAAGACATGTGTTTTGCATGGATTTGAAGCTAACTCGTTTGTTTCCCCTGCATTTGAAGCTATATCAGTTATATCGTAAGTATCTGATGCTAAAATCATTTGTTTCGCATGGATTTGAAGCTAAACCTTCTACATCGCATTGATTTGCATCTAAATCATGTGTTTCGCATGGATTAGAAGCTAACTCGTTCGTTTCGCCTGCATTTGCAGCTATATCACTTACATCACAAGTGTTTTGAAGCTAAATCATTTGTTTCGCATGGATTTGAACCTAATCCTTCTACATCGCATTGATTTGAAGCCTAAATCATGTGTTTTGCATGGATTTGAAGCTAAACCTTCTACATCGCATTGATTTGCAGCTAAATCATGTGTGTCGCATGGGATTTGAAGCTAACTCGTTTGTTTCCCCTGCATTTGAAGCTATTTCGGTTATATCGCAAGTATCTGATGCTAAATCATTTGTCTCGCATGGATTTGAAGCTTAAAGTTTCTACATCGCATTGATATGCATCTAAATCATTTGTTTCGCATGGATTTGAAGCTAAACCTTCTACATCGCATTGATTTACAGCTAAATCATTTGTTTCGCATGGATTTGAAGCTAACTCGTTCGTTTCGCCTGCATTTGGTGCTATATCACTTATATCGTAAGTGTTTGAAGCTAAATCATTTGTTTCGCATGGATTTGAAGCTAAACCTTCTACATCGCATTGATTTGCAGCTAAATCATGTGTGTCGCATGGATTTGAAGCTAACTCGTTTGTTTCCCCTGCATTTGAAGCTATTTCGGTTATATCGCAAGTATCTGATGCTAAATCATTTGTCTCGCATGGATTTGAAGCTAAACCTTCTACATCGCATTGATTTGAAGCTAAATCATGTGTTGCGCTTGGATTTCAATCTATACCTTCTACATCGCATTGATTTGAAGCTAAATCATGTGTTTCGTTTGGATTTGAAGATATACCTTCTACATCGCTTTGATTTGCAGCTAAATCATGTGTATCGCATCTAATTGATGCTAACTCGTTTGTTTCTCCTGCATTTCAAGCTATTTCAGATATATCGCAAGTATCTGATGCTAAATCATTTGTTTCGCATGGATTTGAAGCTAAGCCTTCTACTTCGTATCGATTTGAAGTTAAATGATATGTATCGCATGGTTTTTGAAGCTTCCCCGTTTGAATCGTCTGCATTTCCTGCTATATCACTTATATCCCAAGTGTTTGTAGGTAAATCATTTGTTTCGCATGGATTTGAGGCTAAACCTTCTACATCGCATTGATTTGAAGCTAAATGATGTGTTGCGCTTGGATTTGAATCTATATCTTCTACATCGCATTGATTTGCAGCTAAATCATGTGTTTTCGCATGATTTGAAGCTAAAACTTCTAAATCGCATTGATTTGAAGCTAAGTCATGTGATTCGCTTGGCTTTGAAGCTAACTCGTTTGTTTCGTCTGCATTTGAAGCTATATCACTTATATCCCAAGTGTTTGAAGCTAAATAATGTGTTTTGCATGGATTTGATGCTAACTCGATTGTTTCCCCTGCATTTGAAGCTATTTCAGTTATATCGCAAGTATCTGATGCTAAATCATGTGTTTCGCTTGGATTTGAAGCTAAACCTTTTACATCGCATTGATTTGCAGCTAAATCATGTGTTTCGCATGGATTTGAAGCTAACTCGTTTGTTTCGTCTGCATTTAAAGCTATTTCACTTATATCACAAGTATCTGAAGCTAAATCATTGGTTTCGCATGGATTTGAAGCTAACCTTCTACATCGCTTTGATTTCCTGCTCAATCATGTGTTTCGCATGGATTTGATGCTAACCTCGTTTGTCTCGCATGCAGTTGATGCTAAATCATGTATATCAGAAGTATCTGAAGCTAAAGCATTTGTTTCGCATGATTTTGAATCTAAACCATGTGTTTCGCATGAATTTGAACCTAATCTTGTCTTTCCTATGTATTTGAACCTTAATCATGTGGTTTTGCATGGATTTGAAGCAAACTAGATTGTTTCGTCTGCATTTGAAGCTATATCACTTGTAACGCAAGTATCTGAAGATAAATCATTTGTTCCGCATGGATTTGAAGCTAAGCCTTCTACTTCACATTGATTTGGAGCTAAATCATGTGTATGGCATGGATTTGAAGCTAACTCGTTTGTTTCGTCTGCATTTGAAGCTATGTCACTTATATCACAAGTATCTGAAGCTAAATCATTGGTTTCGCCTGGATTTGAAGCTAAACCTTCTACATCGCATTGATTTGCTGCTAAATCGTGTGTTTCGCTTTGATATGAAGCTAACTCGTTTGTTTCTCCCGCATTTGAAGCTATATCACTTGTATCGCAAGTATCTAATGCTTATCATATGTGTCGCTTGGATTTGAAGCTAAACCTTCAACATAGCATTGAATTGAAGCTTAATCATGTGTTTCTCCTGCATTTGATGCTATATCACTTATACCGCATGTATCTGATGCTAAATGAACTGTATCGGATGGATTTGAAGCTAATCCTTCTACTTCGCATTGATTTGGAGCTAAATCGTGTGTATCGCATGGATTTTACAGCTAACTCGTTGATTCGTCTGCATTCGAAGCCAAATCACTTATACCGCAAGTGTTTGAAGCTAACTCGTTTGTTTCCCCTGCACTTGAAGCCTATAGCACTTATATCGCAAGTATCTGAAGCTAAATCATTGGTTTCGCATGGATTTGAAGCTAAACCTTCTACATCGCATTGATTTGCTGCTAAATCATGTGTTTCGCTTGGATTTGATGTTAACTCGTTTTGTTCCCCTGCATTTGAAACTATATCACTTATATCGCAACTATCCGAGTTAAATCATTTGTTTCGCATGGATTTGAAGCTAAACCATCTACATCGCATTGAATTGAAGCTTAATCATGTGTTTTGCATGAATTTGAAGCTAACCCGTTTGTTTATCCTGCATTTGAATCTATATCACTTATATCGCATGTATCTGATGCTAAATCATTTGTTTCGCATGGATTTGAAGCTAAACCTTCTACATCACACTGATTTGAAGCTAAATCATGTGATTCGTTAGGATTTGAAGCTAACTCGTTTGTTTCGCCTGCATTTGAAGCTATATCACATATATCCCAAGTGTTTGAAGCTCAATCATTTGATTCGCTTGGATTTGAAGCTAATCCTTCTACATCGCATTGATTTGAAGCTAAATCATGTGAATTTGCTTGATTGGAAACTAACTTGTTTATTTCGTCTGCATTTGAAGCTGTATCACTTATATCGCAAGTATCTGAAGCTAAATCATTTGTGTCTCATGGATTTGAATATAAATCATGTGGTTCGCTTGGATTTGAAGCTAACTCGGTTGTTTCGTCTGCATTTGAAGCTATATCACATATATCCCAAGTGTTTGAAGCTCAATCATTTGCTTCGCTTGGATTTTGAAGCTAATCCTTCTACTTTGCATGATTTGGAGCTAAATCGTGTGTATCGCATGGATTTTAAGCTAACTCGTTTGATTCGTCTGCATTGAAGCTATATCACTTGTATCGCAAGTATTTCATGAAAAATCTTTTGTTTCGCATGGATTTGAAGCTAAGCCTTCTACTCCGCATTTATTTGCTGCTAAATCATGTGATTCGCTTGATTTGAAGCTAACTCGGTTGTTTCGTCTGCATTTGAAGCTGGATCACTTATATTGCAAGTATCTGAAGCTAAATCATTTGTGTCGCAAGGATTTGAAGCTAATCCTTCTACATAGCATTGATTTGAAACTTAATCATGTGTTTCGCATGATTTGAAGCTAACACGTTAGTTTCAGTCTTCATTTGAAGCTATATCACATATCCCAAGTGTTTGAAGCTAAATCATTTGTTTCGCATGGATTTGAAACTAAACTTTCTACATCGCATTGATTTGAAGCTAAATCATGTGTTTTGCATGGAATTGATGATAACTCGTTTGTTTCCCCTGCATTGAAGCTATTTCAGTTATATCGCAAGTATCTTGATGCTAAATCATTTGTTTCGCATGGATTTGAAGCTAAACCTTTTACATCGCATTGATTTGCAGCTAAATCATGTGTTTTGCATGGATTTGATGCTAACTCGTTTGTTCCCCCTGCATTGAAATTATATCAGTTATATCGCAAGTATCTGATGCTAAATCATTTGTTTCGCATGGATTTGAAGCTAAGCCTTCTACTTCGCATGGATTTAAAGCCTAATCATTTGTTTCGCATGGATCTGAAGCTAAACCCTCTACATCGTATTGATTTGGAGCTAAATCATGTGTTTCGCATCGGATTTGAAGCTAACTCGGTCGTTTCGCCTGCATTTGATGCTATATCACTTATATCACAGTATCTGAAGCTAAATCATTTGTTTCGTATAGATTTGAAGTTTAACCTTCTACATCGCATTGATTTGAAGCTAAATCATGTGTTGCGCTTGGATTTGAATCTATAACTTCTACATCGCATTGATTTGAAGCTAAATCATGTGTTTCGTTTGGATTTGAATATATACCTTCTACATCGCTTTGATTTGAAGCTAAATCATGTGTTTTGCATGGAATTGATGCTAACTCGTTTTGTTTCCCCTGCATTCGAAGCTATTTCGGTTATATCGCAAGTATCTGATGCTAAATCATTTGTCTCGCATGGATTTGAAGCTAAACCTTCTACATCGCATTGATTTGAAGCTAAATCATGTGTTGCGCTTGGATTTGAATCTATAACTTCTACATCGCATTGATTTGAAGCTAAATCATGTGTTTCGTTTGGATTTGAATATATACCTTCTACATCGCTTTGATTTGAAGCTAAATCATGTGTTTTTGCATGGAATTGATGATAACTCGTTTGTTTCCCCTGCATTTGAAGCTATTTTCAGTTATATCGCAAGTATCTGATGCTAAATCATTGTTTCGCATGGATTTGAAGCTAAACCTTTTACATCGCATTGATTTGCAGCTAAATCATGTGTTTTGCATGGATTTGATGCTAACTCGTTTGTTCCACCCTGCATTTGAAATTAATACAGTTATATCGCAAGTATCTGATGCTAAATCATTTGTTTCGCATGGATTTGAAGCTAAACCTTCGACATCGCATTGATTTGAAGCTAATTCATTTGTTTCGCATGGATTTGAAGCTATAACCTTCTACATCGCATTGATTTGCAGCTAAATCATGTGTTTCGCATGGATTTGAAGCTAACTCGGTCGTTTCGCCTGCATTTGAAGCTATTTCAGTTATATCGCAAGTATCTGAAGCTAAATCATTTGTTTCGTATAGATTTGAAGTTTAACCTTCTACATCGCATTGATTTGAAAGCTAAATCATGGTGTTTCGCTTGGATTTGAAGCTAATCCTTCTACTTTGCATTGATTTGGAGCTAAATCGTGTGTATCGCATGGATTTTAAAGCTAACTCGTTTGATTCGTCTGCATTTGAAGCTATATCACTTGTATCGCAAGTATTTCATGAAAAATCTTTTGTTTCGCATGGATTTGAAGCTAAGCCTTCTACTCCGCATTTATTTGCTGCTAAATCATGTGATTCGCTTGGATTTGAAGCTAACTCGGTTGTTTCGTCTGCATTTGAAGCTGGATCACTTATATTGCAAGTATCTGAAGCTAAAATCATTTGTGTCGCAAGGATTTGAAGCTAATCCTTCTACATAGCATTGATTTGAAACTTAATCATGTGTTTCGCATGGATTTGAAGCTAACACGTTAGTTTCAGTCTTCATTTGAAGCTATATCACATATCCCCAAGTGTTTGAAGCTAAATCATTTGTTTCGCATGGATTTGAAACTAAACATTCTACATCGCATTGATTTGAAGCTAAAATCATGTGTTTTGCATGGAATTGCTGATAACTCGTTTGTTTCCCCTGCATTTGAAGCTATTTCAGTTATATCGCAAGTATCTGATGCTAAATCATTTGTTTCGCATGGATTTGAAGCTAAACCTTTTACATCGCATTGATTTGCAGCTAAATCATGTGTTTTGCATGGATTTGATGCTAACTCGTTTGTTCCCCCTGCATTGAAATTATATCAGTTTCGCAAGTATCTGATGCTAAATCATTTGTTTCGCATGGATTTGAAGCTAAGCCTTCTACTTCGCATGGATTTAAAGCTAAATCATTTGTTTCGCATGGATTTGAAGCTAAACCCTCTACATCGTATTGATTTGGAGCTAAATCATGTGTTTCGCATGGATTTGAAGCTAACTCGGTCGTTTCGCCTGCATTTGATGCTATATCACTTATATCACAAGTATCTGAAGCTAAATCATTTGTTTCGTATAGATTTGAAGTTTAACCTTCTACATCGCATTGATTTGAAGCTAAATCATGTGTTGCGCTTGGATTTGAATCTATAACTTCTACATCGCATTGATTTGAAGCTAAATCATGTGTTTCGTTTGGATTTGAAGATATACCTTCTACATCGCTTTGATTTGAAGCTAAATCATGTGTTTTGCATGGAATTGATGCTAACTCGTTTGTTTCCCCTGCATTCGAAGCTATTTCGGTTATATCGCAAGTATCTGATGCTAAATCATTTGTCTCGCATGGATTTGAAGCTAAACCTTCTACATCGCATTGATTTGAAGCTAAATCATGTGTTGCGCTTGGATTTGAATCTATACCTTCTACATCGCATTGATTTGAAGCTAAATCATGTGTTTCGTTTGGATTTGAAGCTAAACCTGCTACATCGCATTGATTTGCAGCTAAATCATGTGTTTCGCATGGATTTGGAGCTAACTCGTTTATTTCGTCTGCATTTGTAGCTGTATAACTCATATCGCAAGTATCTGAAGCTAAATCATTTATGTCTCATGGATTTAAAGCTAAACCTTCTACATAGCATTGATTTGCAGCTAAATCATGTGTTTCGCTTGGATATGAAGCTAACTCGTTTGTTTCAGTCTTCATTTGAAGCTATATCACATATCCCAAGTGTTTGAAGCTAAATCATTTGTTTCGCATGGATTTGAAACTAAACCTTCTACATCGCATTGATTTAAAGCTAAATTATGTGATTCGCTTGGATTGGAAGCTAACTCGTTGGTTTCGTCTGCATTTGAAGCTATATCGCTTATATCCCAAGTGTTTGAAGCTAAATCATTTGTTTCGCATGGATTTGAAGCTAAACCTTCTACATCGCATTGATTTAAAGCTAAATCATGTGTTTCGCTTGGATTGGAAGCTAACTCGTTTATTTCATCTGCATTTGCTGCTGTATCACTTATATCGCAAGTATCTGAAGCTAAATCGTTTGTGTCGCAAGGATTTGAAGCTAATCCTTCTACATAGCATTGATTTGAAGCTTAATCATGTGTTTCGCATGGATTTGAAGCTAACTCGTTAGTTTCGTCTGCATTTGAAGCTGTATCACTTATATCCCAAGTGTTTGAAGCTAAATCATTTGTTTCGCATGGATTTGAAGCTAAACCTTCTACATCGCATTGATTTGCATCTAAATCATGTGTTTCGCATGGATTTGAAGTAAACTCGTTCGTTTCGCCTGCATTTGAAGCTATATCACTTATATCGCAAGTGTTTGAAGCTAAATCATATGTTTCGCATGGATTTGAAGCTAAACCTTCGACATCGCATTGATTTGAAGCTAAATCATTTGTTTCGCATGGATTTGAAGCTATACCTTCTACATCGCATTGATTTGCAGCTAAATCATGTGTTTCGCATGGATTTGAAGCTAACTCGGTCGTTTCGCCTGCATTTGAAGCTATTTCAGTTATATCGCAAGTATCTGAAGCTAAATCATTTGTTTCGTATAGATTTGAAGTTTAACCTTCTACATCGCATTGATTTGAAGCTAAATCATGTGTTTCGCTTGGATTTGAAACTATACCTTCTACATCGCTTTGATTTGAAGCTAAGACATGTGTTCTGCATGGATTTGAAGCTAACTCGTTTGTTTCCCCTGCATTTGAAGCTATATCAGTTATATCGTAAGTATCTGATGCTAAATCATTTGTTTCGCATGGATTTGAAGCTAAACCTTCTACATCGCATTGTTTTGCATCTAAATCATGTGTTTCGCATGGATTAGAAGCTAACTCGTTCGTTTCGCCTGCTTTTGCAGCTATATCACTTACATCACAAGTGTTTGAAGCTAAATCATTTGTTTCGCATGGATTTGAAGCTAAACCTTCTACATCGCATTGATTTACAGCTAAATCATGTGTTTCACATGGATTTGAAGCTAACTCGTTCGTTTCGCCTGCATTTGATGCTATATCACTTATATCGTAAGTGTTTGAAGCTAAATCATTTGTTTCGCATGGATTTGAAGCTAAACCTTCTACATCGCATTGATTTGCAGCTAAATCATGTGTGTCGCATGGATTTGAAGCTAACTCGTTTGTTTCCCCTGCATTTGAAGCTATTTCGGTTATATCGCAAGTATCTGATGCTAAATCATTTGTCTCGCATGGATTTGAAGCTAAACCTTCTACATCGCGTTGATTTGAAGCTAAATCATGTGTTGCGCTTGGATTTGAATCTATACCTTCTACATCGCATTGATTTGAAGCTAAATCATGTGTTTCGTTTGGATTTGAAGATATACCTTCTACATCGCTTTGATTTGCAGCTAAATCATGTGTATCGCATCTAATTGATGCTAACTCGTTTGTTTCTCCTGCATTTGAAGCTATTTCAGATATATCGCAAGTATCTGATGCTAAATCATTTGTTTCGCATGGATTTGAAGCTAACTCGTTCGTTTCGCCTGCATTTGATGCTATATCACTTATATCGTAAGTGTTTGAAGCTAAATCATTTGTTTCGCATGGATTTGAAGCTAAACCTTCTACATCGCATTGATTTGCAGCTAAATCATGTGTGTCGCATGGATTTGAAGCTAACTCGTTTGTTTCCCCTGCATTTGAAGCTATTTCGGTTATATCGCAAGTATCTGATGCTAAATCATTTGTCTCGCATGGATTTGAAGCTAAACCTTCTACATCGCGTTGATTTGAAGCTAAATCATGTGTTGCGCTTGGATTTGAATCTATACCTTCTACATCGCATTGATTTGAAGCTAAATCATGTGTTTCGTTTGGATTTGAAGATATACCTTCTACATCGCTTTGATTTGCAGCTAAATCATGTGTATCGCATCTAATTGATGCTAACTCGTTTGTTTCTCCTGCATTTGAAGCTATTTCAGATATATCGCAAGTATCTGATGCTAAATCATTTGTTTCGCATGGATTTGAAGCTAAGCCTTCTACTTCGTATCGATTTGAAGTTAAATGATATGTATCGCATGGTTTTTGAAGCTTCCCCGTTTGAATCGTCTGCATTTCCTGCTATATCACTTATATCCCAAGTGTTTGTAGGTAAATCATTTGTTTCGCATGGATTTGAGGCTAAACCTTCTACATCGCATTGATTTGAAGCTAAATGATGTGTTGCGCTTGGATTTGAATCTATATCTTCTACATCGCATTGATTTGCAGCTAAATCATGTGTTTCGCATGGATTTGAAGCTAAAACTTCTAAATCGCATTGATTTGCTGCTAAATCATGTGTTTCGCTTGGATTTGATGTTAACTCGTTTGTTTCCCCTGCATTTGAAACTATATCACTTATATCGCAACTATCCGATGTTAAATCATTTGTTTCGCATGGATTTGAAGCTAAACCTTCTATATCGCATTGAATTGAAGCTTAATCATGTGTTTTGCATGAATTTGAAGCTAACCCGTTTGTTTATCCTGCATTTGAATCTATATCACTTATATCGCATGTATCTGATGCTAAATCATTTGTTTCGCATGGATTTGAAGCTAAACCTTCTACATCACACTGATTTGAAGCTAAATCATGTGATTCGTTAGGATTTGAAGCTAACTCGTTTGTTTCGCCTGCATTTGAAGCTATATCACATATATCCAAGTGTTTGAAGCTCAATCATTTGATTCGCTTGGATTTGAAGCTAATCCTTCTACATCGCATTGATTTGAAGCTAAATCATGTGATTTGCTTGGATTGGAAACTAACTTGTTTATTTCGTCTGCATTTGAAGCTGTATCACTTATATCGCAAGTATCTGAAGCTAAATCATTTGTGTCTCATGGATTTGAATATAAATCATGTGGTTCGCTTGGATTTGAAGCTAACTCGGTTGTTTCGTCTGCATTTGAAGCTATATCACATATATCCCAAGTGTTTGAAGCTCAATCATTTGCTTCGCTTGGATTTGAAGCTAATCCTTCTACTTTGCATTGATTTGGAGCTAAATCGTGTGTATCGCATGGATTTTAAAGCTAACTCGTTTGATTCTTCTGCATTTGAAGCTATATCACTTGTATCGCAAGTATTTCATGAAAAATCTTTTGTTTCGCATGGATTTGAAGCTAAGCCTTCTACTCCGCATTTATTTGCTGCTAAATCATGTGATTCGCTTGGATTTGAAGCTAACTCGGTTGTATCGTCTGCATTTGAAGCTGGATCACTTATATCGCAAGTATCTGAAGCTAAATCATTTGTGTCGCAAGGATTTGAAGCTAATCCTTCTACATAGCATTGTTTTGAAACTTAATCATGTGTTTCGCATGGATTTGAAGCTAACACGTTAGTTTCAGTCTTCATTTGAAGCTATATCACATATCCCAAGTGTTTGAAGCTAAATCATTTGTTTCGCATGGATTTGAAACTAAACTTTCTACATCGCATTGATTTGAAGCTAAATCATGTGTTTTGCATGGAATTGATGATAACTCGTTTGTTTCCCCTGCATTTGAAGCTATTTCAGTTATATCGCAAGTATCTGATGCTAAATCATTTGTTTCGCATGGATTTGAAGCTAAACCTTCTACTTCGCATGGATTTAAAGCTAAATCATGTGTTGCGCTTGGATTTGAATCTATACCTTCTACATCGCATTGATTTGAAGCTAAATCATGTGTTTCTTTTGGATTTGAAGCTAAACCTTCTACATCGCATTGATTTGCAGCTAAATCATGTGTTTCGCATGGATTTGGAGCTAACTCGTTTATTTCGTCTGCATTTGTAGCTGTATAACTCATATCGCAAGTATCTGAAGCTAAATCATTTATGTCTCATGGATTTAAAGCTAAACCTTCTACATAGCATTGATTTGCAGCTAAATCATGTGTTTCGCTTGGATATGAAGCTAACTCGTTTGTTTCAGTCTTCATTTGAAGCTATATCACATATCCCAAGTGTTTGAAGCTAAATCATTTGTTTCGCATGGATTTGAAACTAAACCTTCTACATCGCATTGATTTAAAGCTAAATTATGTGATTCGCTTGGATTGGAAGCTAACTCGTTGGTTTCGTCTGCATTTGAAGCTATATCGCTTATATCCCAAGTGTTTGAAGCTAAATCATTTGTTTCGCATGGAATTGAAGCTAAACCTTCTACATCGCATTGATTTAAAGCTAAATCATGTGTTTCGCTTGGATTGGAAGCTAACTCGTTTATTTCATCTGCATTTGCTGCTGTATCACTTATATCGCAAGTATCTGAAGCTAAATCGTTTGTGTCGCAAGGATTTGAAGCTAATCCTTCTACATAGCATTGATTTGAAGCTTAATCATGTGATTCGCATGGATTTGAAGCTAACTCGTTAGTTTCGTCTGCATTTGAAGCTGTATCACCTATAACCCAAGAGTTTGAAGCTCAATCATTTGCTTCGCATGGACTTGAAGCTAAACCTTCCACATCGCATTGATTAGCAGCTAAATCATGTGTTTCGCATGGATTTGGAGCTAAGCCTTAATAATTCGCATGGATTTGAAGCTAACTCGATAGTTTCGTCTGCATTTGAAGCTGTATCACTTATATCGCTAGTATCTGAAGCTTAATAATTTGTCTCGCATGGATTTGAAGCTAAACTTTCTACACCGAATGGATTTGAAGCTAAATCATGTGAATCGCTTTGATTTGAAGCTAACTCGGTTGTTTCGTCTGCATTTGAAGCTATATCACTTATATCGCTAGTATCTGAAGCTAAATCATTTGTTTCGTATGTATTTGAAGCTAAACCTTCCACATCGCATTGATTTGCAGCTAAATCATGTGTTTCGCATGGATTTGAAGCTAACTCGTTTGTTTCGCATGCTATTGAAGCTATATCACCTATAACCCGAGAGTTTGAAGCTCAATCATTTGCTTCGCATGGACTTGAAGCTAATCCTGCTACATCGCATTGATTTGAAGCTAAATCATGTGTTTCGCATGGATTTGGAGCTAACTCGTTAGTTTCGTCTGCATTTGAAGCTGTACCACTTATATCGCAAGTATCTGAAGCTAAATCACTTGTGTCGCAAGGATTTGAAGCTAAACCTTCTACATAGCATTGATTTGAAGCTTAATCATGTGTTTCGCATGGATTTGAAGCTAACTCGTTAGTTTCGTCTGCATTTGAAGCTATAACACTTATATACCAAGTGTTTGAATCTAAATCATTTGTTTCGCATGGATTTGTAGCTAAACCTTTTACATCGCATTGATTTGAAGCAAAATCATGTAATTCGCTTGGATTGGAAGCTAAATCGTTTGTTTCGCCTATATTTGAAGTTATATCACTTATATCCCAAGTGTTTGAAGATAAATCATTTGTTTCGAATGGATTTCAAGCTAAACCATCTACATCGCATTGATTTAATGCTAAATCATGTTTTTCGCTTGGATTGGAAGCTAACTCGTTTATTTCGTCTGCATTTGAAGCTGTATCACTTATATCGCAAGTATCTGAAGCTAAATCATTTGTGTCTCATGGATTTGAAGCTAAACCTTCCACATAGAATTGATTTGCAGCTAAATCATGTGTTTCGCATGGATTTGGAGCTATCTCGTTAGTTTCGTCTGCATTTGAAGCTACATCACATATATCCCACGTGTTTGAAGCTCAAACATTTGCTTTGCTTGGGTTTGAAGCTAATCGTTCTACATCGCATTGATTTGAAGCTAAATCATGTGATTCGCTTGGATTTGTAGCTAACTCGTTTGTTTCGTCTGCATTTGAAGCTATATCACATATATCCCCACGTGTTTGAAGGTCAATCATTTGGTTCGCTTGGATTTGAGGCTAATCCTTCTACATAGCATTGATTTGAAGCTAAATCATGTGTTTCGCATGGATTTGAAGCTAACTCGTTTGTTTCGTCTGCATTTGAAGCTATATTACTTATATCCCAAGTGTTTGAAGCTAAATCATTTGCTTCGCTTGGATTTGAAGCTAATCCTTCTACATCGCATTGATTTGAAGCTAAATCATGTGTTTCGCTTGGATTTGAAGCTATACCTTCTACATCGCTTTGATTTGAAGCTAAATCATGTGTTTTGCATGGATTTTATGCTAACTCGTTTGTTTCCCCTGCATTTGAAATTATATCAGTTATATCGCAAGTATCTGATGCTAAATCATTTGTTTCGCATGGATTTGAAGCTAAGCCTTCTACTTCGCATGGATTTAAAGCTAAATCATTTGTTTCGCATGGATTTGAAGCTAAACCCTCTACATCGTATTGATTTGGAGCTAAATCATGTGTTTCGCATGGATTTGAAGCTAACTCGGTCGTTTCGCCTGCATTTGATGCTATATCACTTATATCACAAGTATCTGAAGCTAAATCATTTGTTTCGTATAGATTTGAAGTTTAACCTTCTACATCGCATTGATTTGAAGCTAAATCATGTGTTGCGCTTGGATTTGAATCTATAACTTCTACATCGCATTGATTTGAAGCTAAATCATGTGTTTCGTTTGGATTTGAAGATATACCTTCTACATCGCTTTGATTTGAAGCTAAATCATGTGTTTTGCATGGAATTGATGCTAACTCGTTTGTTTCCCCTGCATTCGAAGCTATTTCGGTTATATCGCAAGTATCTGATGCTAAATCATTTGTCTCGCATGGATTTGAAGCTAAACCTTCTACATCGCATTGATTTGAAGCTAAATCATGTGTTGCGCTTGGATTTGAATCTATACCTTCTACATCGCATTGATTTGAAGCTAAATCATGTGTTTCGTTTGGATTTGAAGCTAAACCTTCTACATCGCATTGATTTGCAGCTAAATCATGTGTTTCGCATGGATTTGGAGCTAACTCGTTTATTTCGTCTGCATTTGTAGCTGTATAACTCATATCGCAAGTATCTGAAGCTAAATCATTTATGTCTCATGGATTTAAAGCTAAACCTTCCACATCGCATTGATTTGCAGCTAAATCATGTGTTTCGCTTGGATATGAAGCTAACTCGTTTGTTTCGCATGCTATTGAAGCTATATCACCTATAACCCGAGAGTTTGAAGCTCAATCATTTGCTTCGCATGGACTTGAAGCTAATCCTGCTACATCGCATTGATTTGAAGCTAAATCATGTGTTTCGCATGGATTTGGAGCTAACTCGTTAGTTTCGTCTGCATTTGAAGCTGTACCACTTATATCGCAAGTATCTGAAGCTAAATCATTTGTGTCGCAAGGATTTGAAGCTAAACCTTCTACATAGCATTGATTTGAAGCTTAATCATGTGTTTCGCATGGATTTGAAGCTAACTCGTTAGTTTCGTCTGCATTTGAAGCTATAACACTTATATACCAAGTGTTTGAATCTAAATCATTTGTTTCGCATGGATTTGTAGCTAAACCTTTTACATCGCATTGATTTGAAGCAAAATCATGTAATTCGCTTGGATTGGAAGCTAAATCGTTTGTTTCGCCTATATTTGAAGTTATATCACTTATATCCCAAGTGTTTGAAGATAAATCATTTGTTTCGAATGGATTTCAAGCTAAACCATCTACATCGCATTGATTTAATGCTAAATCATGTTTTTCGCTTGGATTGGAAGCTAACTCGTTTATTTCGTCTGCATTTGAAGCTGTATCACTTATATCGCAAGTATCTGAAGCTAAATCATTTGTGTCTCATGGATTTGAAGCTAAACCTTCCACATAGAATTGATTTGCAGCTAAATCATGTGTTTCGCATGGATTTGGAGCTATCTCGTTAGTTTCGTCTGCATTTGAAGCTACATCACATATATCCCACGTGTTTGAAGCTCAAACATTTGCTTTGCTTGGGTTTGAAGCTAATCGTTCTACATCGCATTGATTTGAAGCTAAATCATGTGATTCGCTTGGATTTGTAGCTAACTCGTTTGTTTCGTCTGCATTTGAAGCTATATCACATATATCCCACGTGTTTGAAGGTGAATCATTTGGTTCGCTTGGATTTGAGGCTAATCCTTCTACATAGCATTGATTTGAAGCTAAATCATGTGTTTCGCATGGATTTGAAGCTAACTCGTTTGTTTCGTCTGCATTTGAAGCTATATTACTTATATCCCAAGTGTTTGAAGCTAAATCATTTGCTTCGCTTGGATTTGAAGCTAATCCTTCTACATCGCATTGATTTGAAGCTAAATCATGTGTTTCGCTTGGATTTGAAGCTATACCTTCTACATCGCTTTGATTTGAAGCTAAATCATGTGTTTTGCATGGATTTTATGCTAACTCGTTTGTTTCCCCTGCATTTGAAATTATATCAGTTATATCGCAAGTATCTGATGCTAAATCATTTGTTTCGCATGGATTTGAAGCTAAGCCTTCTACTTCGCATGGATTTAAAGCTAAATCATTTGTTTCGCATGGATTTGAAGCTAAAACCTCTACATCGTATTGATTTGGAGCTAAATCATGTGTTTCGCATGGATTTGAAGCTAACTCGGTCGTTTCGCCTGCATTTGATGCTATATCACTTATATCACAAGTATCTGAAGCTAAATCATTTGTTTCGTATAGATTTGAAGTTTAACCTTCTACATCGCATTGATTTGAAGCTAAATCATGTGTTGCGCTTGGATTTGAATCTATAACTTCTACATCGCATTGATTTGAAGCTAAATCATGTGTTTCGTTTGGATTTGAAGATATACCTTCTACATCGCTTTGATTTGAAGCTAAATCATGTGTTTTGCATGGAATTGATGCTAACTCGTTTGTTTCCCCTGCATTCGAAGCTATTTCGGTTATATCGCAAGTATCTGATGCTAAATCATTTGTCTCGCATGGATTTGAAGCTAAACCTTCTACATCGCATTGATTTGAAGCTAAATCATGTGTTGCGCTTGGATTTGAATCTATACCTTCTACATCGCATTGATTTGAAGCTAAATCATGTGTTTCGTTTGGATTTGAAGCTAAACCTTCTACATCGCATTGATTTGCAGCTAAATCATGTGTTTCGCATGGATTTGGAGCTAACTCGTTTATTTCGTCTGCATTTGTAGCTGTATAACTCATATCGCAAGTATCTGAAGCTAAATCATTTATGTCTCATGGATTTAAAGCTAAACCTTCTACATAGCATTGATTTGCAGCTAAATCATGTGTTTCGCTTGGATATGAAGCTAACTCGTTTGTTTCAGTCTTCATTTGAAGCTATATCACATATCCCAAGTGTTTGAAGCTAAATCATTTGTTTCGCATGGATTTGAAACTAAACCTTCTACATCGCATTGATTTAAAGCTAAATTATGTGTTTCGCTTGGATTGGAAGCTAACTCGTTTATTTCATCTGCATTTGCTGCTGTATCACTTAAATCGCAAGTATCTGAAGCTAAATCGTTTGTGTCGCAAGGATTTGAAGCTAATCCTTCTACATAGCATTGATTTGAAGCTTAATCATGTGTTTCGCATGGATTTGAAGCTAACTCGTTAGTTTCGTCTGCATTTGAAGCTGTATCACTTATATCGCAAGTATCTGAAGCTAAATCATTTGTGTCTCATGGATTTGAAGCTAAACCTTCCACATAGAATTGATTTGCAGCTAAATCATGTGTTTCGCATGGATTTGGAGCTATCTCGTTAGTTTCGTCTGCATTTGAAGCTATACCACTTATATGCCAAGTGTTTGATGCTAAATCATTTGTTTCGCATGGATTTGTAGCTAAACCTTCTACGTCGCATTGATTTGAAGGTAAATCATTTGTTTCGCATTGATTTGAAGATAAACCTTCTACATCGCATTGATTTGAAGCTAAATCATGTGATTCGTTTGGATTTGAAGCTAACTCGTTTGTTTCGCCTGCATTTGAAACTACATCACATATATCCCACGTGTTTGAAGCTCAAACATTTGCTTCGCTTGGGTTTGAAGCTAATCGTTCTACATCGCATTGATTTGAAGCTAAATCATGTGATTCGCTTGGATTTGTAGCTAACTCGTTTGTTTCGTCTGCATTTGAAGCTATATCACATATATCCCACGTGTTTGAAGGTCAATCATTTGGTTCGCTTGGATTTGAGGCTAATCCTTCTACATAGCATTGATTTGAAGCTAAATCATGTGTTTCGCATGGATTTGAAGCTAACTCGTTTGTTTCGTCTGCATTTGAAGCTATATTACTTATATCCCAAGTGTTTGAAGCTAAATCATTTGCTTCGCTTGGATTTGAAGCTAATCCTTCTACATCGCATTGATTTGAAGCTAAATCATGTGTTTCGCTTGGATTTGAAGCTATACCTTCTACATCGCTTTGATTTGAAGCTAAATCATGTGTTTTGCATGGATTTTATGCTAACTCGTTTGTTTCCCCTGCATTTGAAATTATATCAGTTATATCGCAAGTATCTGATGCTAAATCATTTGTTTCGCATGGATTTGAAGCTAAGCCTTCTACTTCGCATGGATTTAAAGCTAAATCATTTGTTTTGCATGGATTTGAAGCTAAACCCTCTACATCGTATTGATTTGGAGCTAAATCATGTGTTTCGCATGGATTTGAAGCTAACTCGGTCGTTTCGCCTGCATTTGATGCTATATCACTTATATCACAAGTATCTGAAGCTAAATCATTTGTTTCGTATAGATTTGAAGTTTAACCTTCTACATCGCATTGATTTGAAGCTAAATCATGTGTTGCGCTTGGATTTGAATCTATAACTTCTACATCGCATTGATTTGAAGCTAAATCGTGTGTTTCGTTTGGATTTGAAGATATACCTTCTACATCGCTTTGATTTGAAGCTAAATCATGTGTTTTGCATGGAATTGATGCTAACTCGTTTGTTTCCCCTGCATTCGAAGCTATTTCGGTTATATCGCAAGTATCTGATGCTAAATCATTTGTCTCGCATGGATTTGAAGCTAAACCTTCTACATCGCATTGATTTGAAGCTAAATCATGTGTTGCGCTTGGATTTGAATCTATACCTTCTACATCGCATTGATTTGAAGCTAAATCATGTGTTTCGTTTGGATTTGAAGCTAAACCTTCTACATCGCATTGATTTGCAGCTAAATCATGTGTTTCGCATGGATTTGGAGCTAACTCGTTTATTTCGTCTGCATTTGTAGCTGTATAACTCATATCGCAAGTATCTGAAGCTAAATCATTTATGTCTCATGGATTTAAAGCTAAACCTTCTACATAGCATTGATTTTGCAGCTAAATCATGTGTTTCGCTTGGATATGAAGCTAACTCGTTTGTTTCAGTCTTCATTTGAAGCTATATCACATATCCCAAGTGTTGAAGCTAAATCATTTGTTTCGCATGGATTTGAAACTAAACCTTCTACATCGCATTGATTTAAAGCTAAATTATGTGATTCGCTTGGATTGGAAGCTAACTCGTTGGTTTCGTCTGCATTTGAAGCTATATCGCTTATATCCCAAGTGTTTGAAGCTAAATCATTTGTTTCGCATGGATTTGAAGCTAAACCTTCTACATCGCATTGATTTAAAGCTAAATCATGTGTTTCGCTTGGATTGGAAGCTAACTCGTTTATTTCATCTGCATTTGCTGCTGTATCACTTATATCGCAAGTATCTGAAGCTAAATCGTTTGTGTCGCAAGGATTTGAAGCTAATCCTTCTACATAGCATTGATTTGAAGCTTAATCATGTGTTTCGCATGGATTTGAAGCTAACTCGTTAGTTTCGTCTGCATTTGAAGCTGTATCACCTATAACCCAAGAGTTTGAAGCTCAATCATTTGCTTCGCATGGACTTGAAGCTAAACCTTCCACATCGCATTGATTAGCAGCTAAATCATGTGTTTCGCATGGATTTGGAGCTAAGCCTTAATAATTCGCATGGATTTGAAGCTAACTCGATAGTTTCGTCTGCATTTGAAGCTGTATCACTTATATCGCTAGTATCTGAAGCTTAATAATTTGTCTCGCATGGATTTGAAGCTAAACTTTCTACACCGAATGGATTTGAAGCTAAATCATGTGAATCGCTTTGATTTGAAGCTAACTCGGTTGTTTCGTCTGCATTTGAAGCTATATCACTTATATCGCTAGTATCTGAAGCTAAATCATTTGTTTCGTATGTATTTGAAGCTAAACCTTCCACATCGCATTGATTTGCAGCTAAATCATGTGTTTCGCATGGATTTGAAGCTAACTCGTTTGTTTCGCATGCTATTGAAGCTATATCACCTATAACCCGAGAGTTTGAAGCTCAATCATTTGCTTCGCATGGACTTGAAGCTAATCCTGCTACATCGCATTGATTTGAAGCTAAATCATGTGTTTCGCATGGATTTGGAGCTAACTCGTTAGTTTCGTCTGCATTTGAAGCTGTACCACTTATATCGCAAGTATCTGAAGCTAAATCATTTGTGTCGCAAGGATTTGAAGCTAAACCTTCTACATAGCATTGATTTGAAGCTTAATCATGTGTTTCGCATGGATTTGAAGCTAACTCGTTAGTTTCGTCTGCATTTGAAGCTATAACACTTATATACCAAGTGTTTGAATCTAAATCATTTGTTTCGCATGGATTTGAAGCTAAACCTTTTACATCGCATTGATTTGAAGCAAAATCATGTAATTCGCTTGGATTGGAAGCTAAATCGTTTGTTTCGCCTATATTTGAAGTTATATCACTTATATCCCAAGTGTTTGAAGATAAATCATTTGTTTCGAATGGATTTCAAGCTAAACCATCTACATCGCATTGATTTAATGCTAAATCATGTTTTTCGCTTGGATTGGAAGCTAACTCGTTTATTTCGTCTGCATTTGAAGCTGTATCACTTATATCGCAAGTATCTGAAGCTAAATCATTTGTGTCTCATGGATTTGAAGCTAAACCTTCCACATAGAATTGATTTGCAGCTAAATCATGTGTTTCGCATGGATTTGGAGCTATCTCGTTAGTTTCGTCTGCATTTGAAGCTATACCACTTATATGCCAAGTGTTTGATGCTAAATCATTTGTTTCGCATGGATTTGTAGCTAAACCTTCTACGTCGCATTGATTTGAAGGTAAATCATTTGTTTCGCATTGATTTGAAGCTAAACCTTCTACATCGCATTGATTTGAAGCTAAATCATGTGATTCGTTTGGATTTGAAGCTAACTCGTTTGTTTCGCCTGCATTTGAAGCTACATCACATATATCCCACGTGTTTGAAGCTCAAACATTTGCTTCGCTTGGGTTTGAAGCTAATCGTTCTACATCGCATTGATTTGAAGCTAAATCATGTGATTCGCTTGGATTTGTAGCTAACTCGTTTGTTTCGTCTGCATTTGAAGCTATATCACATATATCCCACGTGTTTGAAGGTCAATCATTTGGTTCGCTTGGATTTGAGGCTAATCCTTCTACATAGCATTGATTTGAAGCTAAATCATGTGTTTCGCATGGATTTGAAGCTAACTCGTTTGTTTCGTCTGCATTTGAAGCTATATTACTTATATCCCAAGTGTTTGAAGCTAAATCATTTGCTTCGCTTGGATTTGAAGCTAATCCTTCTACATCGCATTGATTTGAAGCTAAATCATGTGTTTCGCTTGGATTTGAAGCTATACCTTCTACATCGCTTTGATTTGAAGCTAAATCATGTGTTTTGCATGGATTTTATGCTAACTCGTTTGTTTCCCCTGCATTTGAAGCTATATCAGTTATATCGCAAGTATCTGATGCTAAATCATTTGTATCGCATGAATTTGAAGCTAAACCTTCTACATCGCATTGATTTGTAGCTAAATCATGTGATTCGCTTGGATTTGAAGCTAACTCGTTCGTTCCGCCAGCATTTGATGCTATATCACTTCTATCGCAAGTAGCTGAAGCTAAATCATTTGTTTCATATGGATTTGAAGCTAAACCTTCTACATCGTATCGATTTGAAGCAAAATGATATGTATCGCATGGCTTTTGAAACTACCCCGTTTGAATCGTCTGCATTTGCAGCTATATCACTTATATCACAAGTGTGTGAAGCTAAATTATTTTGTTTCGCATGGATTTGAAGCTAAACCTTCTATATCGTATTCATTTGAAGCGAAATCATGTGTTTCGCTTGGATTTGAAGCTATACCTTCTACATCGCTTTGATTTGTCAGCTAAATCATGTGTTTTGCATGGATTTGATGCTAACTCGTTTGTTCCACCTGCATTTGAAGCTACATCAGTTATATCGCAAGTATCTGATGCTAAATCATTTTCTTCGCTTGGATTTGAAGCTAATCCTTCTACATCGCATTGATTTGAAGCTAAATCATGTGATTCGCTTGGATTTGAAGCTAACTCGTTTGTTTCGCCTGCTTTTGAAGCTATATCACATATATCCCACGTGTTTGAAGCTCAATCATTTGGTTCGTTTGGATTTGAAGCTAATCCTTCTACATCGCATTGATTTGAAGCTGAATCATGTGTTTTGCATGAATTTGAAGCTGACTCGTTTGTTTCCTCTACAATTGAAGCTATATCACTTATATCGCAAGTATCTAAAGCTAAATCATTTGTTTCGCATGGATTTGAAGCTAAACCTTCTACATAGCATTGGTTTGAAGTTAAATCATGTGTTTCGCTTGGATTTGAAGCTTATCCTTCTACATCGCGTTGATTTGAAGCTAAATCATGTGTTCCGCTTGGATTTGAAGCTAACTCGTTTGTTTCGACTGCATTTGAAACTATATCACTTATATCCCAAGTGTTTGATGCTAAATCATTTGTTTCGCATGGATTTGAAGCTAATCATTCTACACCGCATTGATTTGAATCTTAATCATGTGTTTTGCATGGATTTGAAGCTAATTCGTTTATTTCGTCTGCATTTGAAGCTATACCACTTACATCCCAAGTGTTTGATGCTAAATCATTTGTATCGCATGGATTTGAAGCTAAACCTTCTACATCATATCGATTTGAAACTAAATGATATGTATGGCATTGATTTTGAAGCTATCCCATCTGATTCGTCTGCATGTGCAGCTATATCACTTATATCGCAAATATCTGAAACTAAATCATTTGTTTCGCATGAATTTGAAGCAAAACCTTCTACATCGTATCGATTTGAAGCTAAATGATATGTATCGCATGGATTTTGAAGCTATCCCGTTTGATTCGTCTGCATTTGCAGCTATATCACTTATATTACAAGTGTTTGAAACTGAATCATTTGTTTCGCATGGATTTGAATCTAACCTTCTACATCGCATTGATTTGAAGCTAAATCATGTGTTTTGCATGGATTTTATGCTAACTCGTTTGTTTCCCCTGCATTTGAAGCTATATCAGTTATATCGCAAGTATCTGATGCTAAATCATTTGTATCGCATGAATTTGAAGCTAAACCTTCTACATCGCATTGATTTGTAGATAAATCATGTGATTCGCTTGGATTTGAAGCTAAACCTTCTATATCGCATTCATTTGAAGCTAAATCATGTGTTTCGCTTGGATTTGTAGCTATACCTTCTACATCGCTTTGATTTGTTAGCTAAATCATGTGTTTTGCATGGATTTGAATCTAACTCGGTCGTTTCGCCTGCATTTGATGCTATATCACTTATATCGCAAGCGTTTGAAGCTAAATCATTTGTTTCGCATGGATTTGAAGCTACACCTTCTACATCATATCGATTTAAAGCTAAATGATATGTATCGCATGGATTTTGAAGCTATCCCATTTGATTCGTCTGCATTTGCAGCTATATCACTTATATCACAAGTGTTTGAAGCTAAATCATTTGTTTCGCATGGATTTGAAGCTAAACCTTCTACATCGCATTGATTTGAAGATAAATTATGTGTTTCGCATGGATTTGAAGGTAACTCATAAGTTACGCCTGCATTTGAAGCTATATCACTTATATCGCAAGTATCTGAACCTAAATCATTTGTTTCGCATGGATTTGAATCTACGCATTCTATTTCGCATGGATTTAAAGATAAATGATGTGTATCGCATGGATTTTGAAGCTAACTCGTTTGATTCGTCTGCATTTGAAGCTATATCACTTATACCCCAAGTGTTTGATGCTAAATCATTTGTTTCCCATGGATTTGAAGCTAGACCTTCTACATCGCATTGATTTGAAGCAAAATGATATGTATCGCATGGCTTTTGAAACTACCCCGTTTGAATCGTCTGCATTTGCAGCTATATCACTTATATCACAAGTGTTTGAAGCTAAATCATTTGTTTCGCATGGATTTGAAGCTAAACCTTCTATATCGCATTCATTTGAAGCGAAATCATGTGTTTTGCCTGAATTTGAAGCTAACTCGTTTGTTTCCTCTACAATTTTAGCTATATCACTTATATCGCAAGTATCTAAAGCTAAATCATTTGTGTCGCCTGGATTTGAAGTTAAACCTTCTACATAGCATTGATTTGAAGCTTAATAATGTGTTTTGCTTGGAATTAAAGCTAACTCGTTTGCTTCGTCTGCATTTGAAGCTATATCACTTATATCCCAAGTATCTAAAGCTAAATCATTTGTTTCGCATGGATTTGAAGCTAAACCTTCTACATAGCATTGGTTTGAAGTTAAATCATGTGTTTTGCTTGGATTTGAAGCTTATCCTTCTACAGCGCATAGATTTGAAGATAAATCATGTGTTTTGCTTGGATTTCATGCTAACTCGTTCGTTTCGCCTGCATTTGATGCTATATCACTTATATCGCAAGTATCTGATGCTAAATAATTTGCTTCGCATGGATTTGAAGCTAATCATTCTACACCGCATTGATTTGAATCTTAATCATGTGTTTTGCATGGATTTGAAGCTAATTCGTTTATTTCGTCTGCATTTGAAGCTATACCACTTATATCCCAAGTGTTGGATGCTAAATCATTTGTATCGCATGGATTTGAAGCTAAACCTTCTACATCATATCGATTTGAAACTAAATGATATGTATGGCATTGATTTTGAAGCTATCCCATCTGATTCGTCTGCATTTGCAGCTATATCACTTATATCGCAAATATCTGAAACTAAATCATTTGTTTCGCATGAATTTGAAGCAAAACCTTCTACATCGTATCGATTTGAAGCTAAATGATATGTATCGCATGGATTTTGAAGCTATCCCGTTTGATTCGTCTGCATTTGCAGCTATATCACTTATATCACAAGTGTTTGAAGCTAAATCATTTGTTTCGCATGGATTTGAAGCTACACCTTCTACATCATATCGATTTAAAGCTAAATGATATGTATCGCATGGATTTTGAAGCTATCCCATTTGATTCGTCTGCATTTGCAGCTATATCACTTATATCACAAGTGTTTGAAGCTAAATCATTTGTTTCGCATGGATTTGAAGCTAAACCTTCTATATCGCATTGATTTGAAGATAAATTATGTGTTTCGCATGGATTTGTAGGTAACTCATAAGTTACGCCTGCATTTGAAGCTATATCACTTATATCGCAAGTATCTGAACCTAAATCATTTGTTTCGCATGGATTTGAATCTACGCATTCTATTTCGCATGGATTTAAAGATAAATGATGTGTATCGCATGGATTTTGAAGCTAACTCGTTTGATTCGTCTGCATTTGAAGCTATATCACTTATACCCCAAGTGTTTGATGCTAAATCATTTGTTTCCCATGGATTTGAAGCTAGACCTTCTACATCGCATTGATTTGAAGCAAAATGATATGTATCGCATGGCTTTTGAAACTACCCCGTTTGAATCGTCTGCATTTGCAGCTATATCACTTATATCACAAGTGTTTGAAGCTAAATCATTTGTTTCGCATGGATTTGAAGCTAAACCTTCTATATCGCAATCATTTGAAGCGAAATCATGTGTTTTGCCTGAATTTGAAGCTAACTCGTTTGTTTCCTCTACAATTTTAGCTATATCACTTATATCGCAAGTATCTAAATCTAAATCATTTGTGTCGCCTGGATTTGAAGTTAAACCTTCTACATAGCATTGATTTGAAGCTTAATAATGTCTTTTGCTTGGAATTAAAGCTAACTCGTTTGCTTCGTCTGCATTTGAAGCTATATCACTTATATCCCAAGTATCTAAAGCTAAATCATTTGTTTCGCAATGGATTTGAAGCTAAACCTTCTACATAGCATTGGTTTGAAGTTAAATCATGTGTTTCGCTTGGATTTGAAGCTTATCCTTCTACAGCGCATAGATTTGAAGATAAATCATGTGTTTTGCTTGGATTTCATGCTAACTCGTTCGTTTGGCCTGCATTTGATGCTATATCACTTATATCGCAAGTATCTGAAGCTAAATCATTTGATTCGCATGGATTTGAAGCTAAACCTTCTACATCGTATTGATTTGAAATTTAAACTCATTTGTTTCGCATGGATTTGAAGCTAAACACTCTACATCGCATGGATTTGAAGCTAAGCCTTCTATTTCGCATGGATTTAAAGGTAATGATGTGTATCGCATGGCTTTTGAAGCTACCCCGTTTGAATCGTCTGCATTTGCAGCTATATCACTTATATCACAAGTGTTTGAAGCTAAATCATTTGTTTCGCATGGATTTGAAGCTAAACCTTCTATATCGCATTCATTTGAAGCGAAATCATGTGTTTCGCTTGGATTTGAAGCTATACCTTCTACATCGCTTTGATTTGCCAGCTAAATCATGTGTTTTGCATGGATTTGATGTTAACTCGTTTGTTTCACCTGCATTTGAAGCTACATCAGTTATATCGCAAGTATCTAAAGCTAAATCATTTGTTTCGCATGGATTTGAAGCTAAACCTTCTACATAGCATTGGTTTGAAGTTAAATCATGTGTTTCGCTTGGATTTGAAGCTTATCCTTCTACAGCGCATAGATTTTAAGATAAATCATGTGTTTTGCTTGGATTTCATGCTACCTCGTTCGTTTCGCCTGCATTTGATGCTATATCACTTATATCGCAAGTATCTGAAGCTAAATCATTTGATTCGCATGGATTTGAAGCTAAACCTTCTACATCGTATTGATTTGAAATTTAAACTCATTTGTTTCGCATGGATTTGAAGCTAAACACTCTACATCGCATGGATTTGAAGCTAAGCCTTCTATTTCGCATGGATTTAAAGGTAATGATGTGTATCGCATGGCTTTTGAAGCTACCCCGTTTGAATCGTCTGCATTTGCAGCTATATCACTTATATCACAAGTGTTTGAAGGTAAATCATTTGTTTCGCATGGATTTGAAGCTAAACCTTCTATATCGCAATCATTTGAAGCGAAATCATGTGTTTCGCTTGGATTTGAAGCTATAGCTTCTACATCGCTTTGATTTGTCAGCTAAATCATGTGTTTTGCATGGATTTGATGCTAACTCTTTTGTTTCACCTGCATTTGAAGCTACATCAGTTATATCGCAAGTATCTGATGCTAAATCATTTGTTTCGCATAGATTTGAAGCCAAACCTTCTACATCGCATTGACTTGAAGCTAAATCACTTGTTTCGCATTGATTTGAAGCTAAACCTTCTACATCGCATTGATTTGAAGCTAAATCATGTGTTTTGCATGAATTTGAAGCTAACTCGTTTGTTTCCTCTACAATTGAAGCTATATCACTTATATCGCAAGTATCTAAAGCTAAATCATTTGTGTCGCCTGGATTTGAAGTTAAACCTTCTACATAGCATTGATTTGAAGCTTAATAATGTGTTTTGCTTGGAATTAAAGCTAACTCGTTTGCTTCGTCTGCATTTGAAGCTATATCACTTATATCCCAAGTATCTAAAGCTAAATCATTTGTTTCGCAATGGATTTGAAGCTAAACCTTCTACATAGCATTGGTTTGAAGTTAAATCATGTGTTTCGCTTGGATTTGAAGCTTATCCTTCTACAGCGCATAGATTTGAAGATAAATCATGTGTTTTGCTTGGATTTCATGCTAACTCGTTCGTTTCGCCTGCATTTGATGCTATATCACTTATATCGCAAGTATCTGAAGCTAAATCATTTGATTCGCATGGATTTGAAGCTAAACCTTCTACATCGTATTGATTTGAAATTTAAACTCATTTGTTTCGCATGGATTTGAAGCTAAACACTCTACATCGCATGGATTTGAAGCTAAGCCTTCTATTTCGCATGGAATTAAAGGTAATGATGTGTATCGCATGGCTTTTGAAGCTACCCCGTCTGAATCGTCTGCATTTGCAGCTATATCACTTATATCACAAGTGTTTGAAGCTAAATCATGTGTTTCGCATGGATTTGAAGCTAACTCGTTCGTTTCGCCTGCATTTGATGCTATATCACTTATATCGGAAGTGTTTGAAGCTAAATCATTTGTTTGGCATGGATTTGAAGCTAAACCTTCTACATCGCATTGATTTGAAGCTAAATCATGTGTTTTGCATGAATTTGAAGCTAACTCGTTGTTTCCTCTACAATTGAAGCTATATCACTTATATCGCAAGTATCTAAAGCTAAATCATTTGTGTCGCCTGGATTTGAAGTTAAACCTTCTACATAGCATTGATTTGAATCTTAATAATGTGTTTTGCTTGGAATTAAAGCTAACTCGTTTGCTTCGTCTGCATTTGAAGCTATATCACTTATATCCCAAGTATCTAATGCTAAATCATTTGTTTCGCATGGATTTGAAGCTAAACCTTCTACATCGCATTGATTTGCAGCTAAATCATGTGTTTCGCATGGATTTGAAGCTAACTCGTTCGTTTCGCCTGCATTTGATGCTATATCACTTATATCGGAAGTGTTTGAAGCTAAATCATTTGTTTGGCATGGATTTGAAGCTAAACCTTCTACATCGCATTGATTTGAAGCTAAATCATGTGTTTCTCTTGGATTTCAAGCTATACCTTCTACATCGCTTCGATTTGAAGCTAAGTCATGTGATTCGCTTGGCTTTGAAGCTAACTCGTTTATTTCGTCTGCATTTGAAGCTATATCACTTATATCCCAAGTGTTTGAAGCTAAATCATGTGTTTCGCATGGATTTGAAGCTAACTCGTTAGTTTCGCCTGCATTTGAAGCAATATCAATGTATCGCAAGTATCTGAACCTAAATCATTTGTTTCGCATGGATTTGAAGCTAAGTCTTCTACTTCATATCGATTTGAAGTTAAATGATATGTATCGCAAGGATTTCGGAGCTTCCCCGTTTGATTCGTTTGCATTTCCTGCTATATCACTTATATCCCAAGTGTTTGTAGATAAATCATTTGTTTCGCATGGATTTGAAGCTAAACCTTCTACATCGCATTGATTTGCAGCTAAATCATGTGTTTCGCATGGATTTGAAGCTAACTCGTTCGTTTCTCCTGCATTTGAATCTATATCACTTATATCGCATGTATCTGATGCTAAAACAATTGTATCGCATGGATTTAAAGCTAATCCTTCTACATCGAATTGATTTGAAGCTAAATCATGTGTTTCGCATGGATTTGAAGCTAACTCGTCTGTTTCGTCTGCATTTGAAGCAATATCACTTATATCCCAGGCATTTGAAAGTAAATTATTTGTTTCGCCTGGATTTGAAGTTAAACCTTCTACATCGCATTGATTTGAAGCTAAATCATGTGTTGCGCTTGGATTTGAATCTATACCTTCAACATCGCTTTGATTTGAAGATAAATCATGTGTTTCGTTTGGATTTGAAGATATACCTTCTACATCGCTTTGAATTGAAGCTAAATCATGTGTTTTGCATGGGATTGATGCTAACTCGTTTTTTTCCCCTGCATTTGAAACTATATCAGTTATATCGCAAGTATCTGATGCTAAATCATTTGCTTCGCATGGATTTGAAGCTAAGCCTTCTACTTCGTATCGATTTGAAGTTAAATGATATGTATCGCATGGATTTTGAAGCTTGCCCGTTTGATTCGTCTGCATTTCCTGCTATATCACTTACTATATCATTTACATCGCTTTGATTGGAAGCTAAATCATGTGTTTGCATGGAATTGATGTTAACTCGTTTGTTTCTCCTGCATTTGAAGCTATTTCAGTTATATCGCAAGTATCTAATGCTAAATCATTTGTTTCGCATGGATTTTGAAGCTTCCCCGTTTGATTCGTCTGCATTTCCTGCTATATCACTTACTATATCATTTACATCGCTTTGATTTGAAGCTAAATCATGTGTTTTGCATGGAATTGATGTTAACTCGTTTGTTTCCCCTGCATTTGAAGATATATCACTTATATCCCAAGTGCTTGAAAATAAATCATTTGTTTCGCTTGGATTTCAAGCTAAACCTTGTACATCGGATTGATTTAATGCTAAATCATGTGTTTCGCTGGATTGGAAGCTAACTCGTTTATTTCGTCTGCATTTGAAGCTGTATCACTTATATCGCAAGTATCTGAAGATAAATCATTTGTGTCTCATGGATTTGAAGCTAAACCTTCTAAATCGCATTGATTTGAAGCTAAGTCATGTGATTCGCTTGGCTTTGAAGATAACTCGT